>NC_018392.1:2034275-2147295 GCF_000208865.1 Neospora caninum Liverpool
CAAGAAGCAGATCATAGGAGTAGACAGGCATATAATGAGGAGAATGATATGAGAAAGAGTATGTGACGAAGCATAACAAAGAGAAGGAGTTCAATGAGAATGTGAAGAAGAACAGGGAGAAGTGAGATCAAGGTATGAGAACGTGAAGAGAAAGGGAACGAGAAGAAGGAGAAGAACAAGGAGAGGGAGAGAAGGAGAACGACAGGGAGAAGGCGAAGGAGAACAAGGAGGAGAACAAGGAGAAGGAAAATAAGGAGAAGGAGAACAAGGAGAAGGAGAACAAGGAGAAGGAGAACAAGGAGAAGGAGAATGAGGAGAAGGAGACCAAGGAGGAGAAGAAGAAGAACAGGGAGGAGAACGAGAAGAAGAACAGGGAGTAGAACGAGAAGAAGAACAGGGAGTAAAACGAGAAGAACAACAGGGAGTAGAACAAGAAGAAGAACAGGGAGTAGAACGAGAAGAAGAACAGGGAGTAGAACGAGAAGAAGAACAGGGAGGAGAACGAGAAGAAGAACAGGGAGGAGTACGAGAAGAACAACAAGGAGAACGAGGAAAGAGGAGGAGGGAGAGAAGGGGACAAGGAGAAGCAGAACAAGGAGGATAAGAAGGGAGAAAAGGGTTAAGAAGGAGAACAAGGAGGAAAACAGGACACCGAGGAGAACAAGGAGAAAGTTTCTAAGAAGATACGGGGGAAGAGACACCCGCAAGGACACGGAGAAGAGGCCTTGTGAAAAACAAGGAAATAGAATGACAGGGCGGATGCCTTACTTTCTCTCATGGTGGTCGAGGCGTCGTCCGAAGCGCTTCTGGTGAAGCTCGATGTACTCGTTCTGCGGCATGGCGGCACTCGGGAGAAAGAGAGGCAGAAATGCGCGAAGAAAAGCGAGAGAAGGCGATGCGTTTCCTTGGAAAAGTGTCAAGAGACAGCGCCGGAAGGCTCTCGCTGTCCGGAGCAGAGGGTGGGCACAAGCCTTTCCTGGGAAGCACTTTGGGGCTTTCGAGAAAAATGGTTCCTGCCGAAATCCCGAAAAAAAAGAAATTCGGAGTGCGACCCAAAGCGCCAATTTTCTTTGGGACTTCGTGCGCTTAACTGCTGGCCATCCCACAACGCGCGGAACGCCGACTTTTCGTCGGCGAGCAGGGGGACGAGAAACGGGTTCCGGCCGAAGAGACAGGCTGCAGAAATGGCCAAGGAAAAGCCTCGGAGAGTTTTTGTGTTGAGGGTGTTCTTGGATAGCAAGCGCTGAAGAGAGCAGAGGAAAAGGAGCCGCGAAGTTTCCTCTTTCCTCGCGGTCGCACTGTCTCTCGCGCTGTGTCGTTCCGATGTACGTACAGCTGGGCAGGCAGGAGGAAGTGTCTCTGTTCTCTGGGTTTGGGTCGCGCAGCGCGCACAGCACGGCTCCTTCGCTGTGCCGCCGGTCGCATGCATCTACGAGAGGAGAAGATCGACGCCCAAGGAAGGAAAAACGGGAAACACGAAGGAGAGCCTCGCCAAGAGAAACGCATGCAGTCATTTTGGAGACCAGTCCACGGTTCTGTCGACTGGGGAAAGGCCGGTGCCGCTCCCAGTCCTTCCACGGGTCTCTCCGCCTTTCATGGTTTCGCCCTCCCACCTCGTGTCTTCTGTCTCCGGAGGGAGGGCGACAGAGTCCCTCTTTTTATGCACCCAGTCGACACTCCGTTCGGGTTGAAGTCTTCTCGGGATTACCAATTGGACTTTTGCGTCCTCTCTCGTTTTTCAAACCTCTTGACTCCCTTCGCTTTCTCGCAGTCCCTTTCCTGGTGTCGCTTCTCCAGTGTGCTCGGAGGTCCAGCGCTGCCCATGGTCGGAGATTGACCTCCGCTTGTCTTGCCTGTCCCGTAAATTCGGATCCCTGCCTTTTCTCGCGTTTTCCTCTTCTCTCCTCAGTTTCTTCTCTTGGTCTCTTCCCTCTGTCTTGCTTGCTCTCGGCAGCGGCAGTCTCGTTAGTCCACCATGACGGAGACACGGCTCGACGCCGGCGATGTGTCTCCCTCGCCGTCTCCAGCACGCAAACGAAAACGCCTTCACGCAAACGACCAGTCAGCTTCTCCTTCTCCCACTCATTTCGCGTCTTCTCCCTCTTTTCCCGTCTCCTCTCCTCTCTCTTCGTCGTCTCTCCCATCACCTCTGTCTTCTTCCTCATCGTCTTCACCCTCTTCGTCATCTTGTTCGTCTTCGGCCTCTTCGTCGTCTTGTTCATCGTCTTCACCCTCTTCGTCGTCTTGTTCATCGTCTTCACCCTCTTCGTCGTCTTGTTCATCGTCTTCACCCTCTTCGTCGTCTTGTTCATCGTCTTCACCCTCTTCGTCGTCTTGTTCATCGTCTTCACCCTCTTCGTCGTCTTGTTCATCGTCTTCACCCTCTTCGTCGTCTTGTTCATCGTCTTCACCCTCTTCGTCGTCTTGTTCGTCTTCTCGCTTGTCTCCGTTGTGCTCTGCTTCGGCGTCGCCTTTCTCTCCGCCGGCACGCTCGGGAGAGAGCGACGTGGGAGGGGAACAGCGAGAACTGCGAGATGTGTCGACTTTCTCGCCCCCGGCGAATTCTGGACAGAGAGAAAGTGCGCTGTTTGGCGCCGGAGCCGAAGAAGCAGGTTCCGCGGCGGCGCAGGAGACCTCGTTTCCCGAAGCGTCGAGCGCCGACAAAGAAACAGTTCCTCTTTGTTCGTGCCGAACTCCGACTGACTCGGCCCCTGCATCTGAGATTGCAGACGAGGGAGAGCAGAGAAGACCGTGTTTCGCGTTCCTCACTTCCCCCCTGCAGCCGCCCCACCTTTCTGCGTTTCCCAGTCAAAGAGTCGCGCGCTTTCAACTGAAGCGGCTAGCGACAAGACGAAGGAACGCCGAAGGCAGTCGGCAGGCGCGCTCTCCAGTCGAGGCGGTGTCCAGGTCGAGTGTACATACACCCGTGGAGGAACGGGTGGCGGCTCCCCGATCGGGTGTACGTACGCGTGAGCCTGACTCTCCTGCGTTCTGCGGGCCTCGCGTCCTCCTCCACGGTGTTCCGAGTATTTCGCGCGATGCAGCAGCTTTCTTCTTCCTTTCTCGCCTGTACAACACCAAGGTCTCTGCTCTCCTCTCGCAGCCTGGGCTGTCCCGAAGCAGAAGCCAAGACAAGCGCAGCACGTCTCCCGCTCTCGCTTCTTCCTCGCCTTCCGCGTCTTCTCCGACGCCTGCATCTGCGTGGATCGTCCGACGCAATCGGTTCTTCACGCAGCTCCACGGCCCTTCGCTGAACGTCGCGTGCTACTCTCCCGAGGCTTGGCGAATCTTGAAGTCGCTGCTCCTGCTTATTTCGAGCGAGTCGAGGAAAGCGTCTTCTCTCTTCATCTCGACTGGCGTCTCCCCTGCTGCGTCTGCCTCTCGGAGTCCGCCAGGTTCTCTCTCCAGTCCCTTCTCTTCTCCGTCTCCGGCGCCCGCTTCGTCTCTGCGTCCTTCCCACGCACCGCGGATGTCTTCGGCGTCTGAAAGCTTCGCAGGCTCGGCCCTCTTCATTGAGGATCTCGACCAAGTTGCGCCTTCTCTGCAGCGGCGCCTCGCGGCGCTCCTTCTGCGCCTGCAGGAGAAAGCTGCGGGTGCGCCCGCGTCTCGCGTCTCTGGAGCCCAACTGGCGTGGCTGTTCACGGCCTCTCAGCCCCACGGCGTTGTCCCCGCTCTTCGACACAGCTGCACGGCGGTGCGCCTGCCTCTCCCTTCTGTCTGTGAGCTTGCATGCAGATTCTCGGGCGAAGCGAGGGAAGGGCGAGAGGATGTGCGGGGAGAAGCGACTGCGGCAGCCGGACCAGGCGTCGAAGAGATGGCAGGGAAGGGACAGGAGGAGCGGACGGGTCAGCAGGAAGGAACGCAGAGGGAGAGACGCGAGCTTGAAAGACAAACAGAGGGGGGATACAGTGGGCGCGAATGCGCTGAAAGTTTACAGAAACCCCGTCCCAACTCGCAGTCCGCTAACTTTTCTTCGCTCGCGGCTGCAAGAGCAGCCTCGTGTTCTGCCGCCGGCGCATCATCGCTTCTTCATCTTCTCGCGCGGGAAACTGAGCAGTGTCCCTTCTCAGTGTTTCTCTCGCTCTTTCGGGCGCGACGCGGAGACCCCGCCGCTGAAGCACTGCTCCACCGTCTTCTGTGTCTCTCCGCGCAACGCGGAGAAGAACCTTCCGCAGGCGACAAAGGAGAACAAGGCGGGCAAAGGAAAGAAGAAAGAGAGAAAGACACAGAAGCAGAACGAGAAGAAAGAGAAGCGGGGACGGGAGGAGATTCGGAGAGGGGAGCGGGATCTGAACCGCGGGCGAGCGAGGGGACAGGGCAGGAGGAAGAAGGGGACGAAGGCAAGTCCTTTCCTTCGTGTCCATGGCTGGAACAGAAGAAACGGTGGCAGTCTTCGACATGCAGCGCTCGCCTGAGCGGCTCGGGGCTCTCGGCAAAACCTGTGAATGAGAGAATCGGGAAGATTGCGCAGCTGCTCAAAAGCACAAAGTGCTCCGACCGGAGGTAAGGAGACGCCTGCGAGGGGAGGAACAAAACGAGACAGTGGAACTGGAAGTCTGGGAAGAAACAGACGAACGACTGAAAGGAAGTGCAGGAGAAAGAACCGCGAAAAGCGCGGTCACGAGGCAAAGGCACACAGGCACCACCCCGAAGCCCCTGATTTTTTAGAAGATCAGAAATGCAATCAGGAAAAACGGGACTTCCTTTCGCCACATCTTTTTCGGCTTCGCCTCTTCATCCCTCCCTGCTCTTCCTTCTGCACTTGTCTCTCTTCTCCCTGTTTCTTTTTGCCGCTGTCGCTTCTCGCGCATCTCTCCACTCGCCGTGTCTCTCAGCTTCTCGAGAGTTGCTCCTTCTCTCGGGCCTCTGCTTTGTCTCGCGCAGCTGGCCGGCGCTACGGCATCTCTGGCATGGGGCGCTACAGCAAGACAACCTTTTCCGGACGCGCAACGCCGACGCTCTTCTTTTGGTAAGCTTCCACCTTTCCGTTTGCCTGGCTTCGGCCTCCATTTGTCCCCTCCGGGTATTTCCACGTGCCTCCTGGGAACCTCGTAGCAGCAGCTGTTTCTGAGAGTGCCCCGCCCGCTGTCTTTAACGGACTCGAAGGCTCGCGACTGTCATTCGTCACGTTTTTTGGTTTCTGCGTTCAGGAGCTGATGCGAGCTTTTCTCCATTCCTCGGCGAAACCGTGCCCGTCCTTTGCTTCCGAGCTTATTCACCTTCTTGCAGATACGGTAAACTCTCCTGGAGGCGTGCACCATTAGAGCGGCAAACGCTTGCTGCCGTAGCCACACGCGCACACATTGCCGCGTGTATGTGTGTCGGGAGGATAGACGTTATTGGCGATTGAGGAAAATAGTTTTCGACGCGTTGATCCTGATCCCGCCTCGGCAGAGAGACGCGGTGGTAGGCGCGTGCCCGGATGTTTTGCGTCGCCCTGAGGTGACTCGCTACCGACACTCGAGTGCTGTAGGTCTTCTCTGCGAAGCGCTACGTGGAAGAAATGTCTCGGCGGCAGCGACGCCTTGGGATGAGATCTTCGCAACTGTTTCTCTTCCCTCACGGGTGTGTATCTTTTGTTTCCGGCAGTTTCCCCGGCATTCTTCAGAGGTGCGTTGTCCCCGGCTGATCTGTGTCTTGTGCAGTCGTGGGAAATCGCCCGAGGGGAGTTTGCTGTGGGTGCACCAGCGAATCTTGAACTCTGTTCTCTGCGTGCTTCGCGGCTCTATCATGCGAATCGGGCGCGTCTCCGGGCGTCTCTCGAGCAGCAGGGAGAGAAGGAAGAGGACGAAGCGCAGGAAGACGCAGCAGATGGCGAAGAGGTGGGCGAAGAGGCCGACGAAATGGAGGAGCAGACGTCCCAGGTCGACGAGCGCGGTCTGGAGAACTCGACGCCCTGGAGTAGTGGCCAGGACACAGAGATGGATCCGGAGAGAAGCGAGAGAAAAGATGGGCGCATGCAAGTCGAAACGACAGCCAGTCCTGCGACGAGCGAAAGAGGTGAAACCACGAGCGACATTGCGGGGGCGGTGTCCCTGTTCGACCGGGATGATTGAGGTCGGAGGTACACACGCCACAGTGTGTCTTAGTGTTTCGTTGGGCGAGGTCGAGACTGCCAGAAAATCTCGGGAAACGGGAGCCCTCGCCGAAAAAAAAGGAAAGAGCGTTGTCTGACAGAGCAGCTGTTTAGAATTCTATAGAGAAACGCTTCCTTTATCACCCGCATGCAATGCAGAAAACTCTGGACCTTGCTCTCTTTATCACACGCATGCAATGCAGAAAACTCTGGACCTTTGCACCTGTGCAGCGAAGGCCTGGAACTTCGTGCTATTCGCGGTCGGCGAGTTCACCTGGCAGCAAGTGTTGAGCCGTCAGCGGCGTACCAGCGTTTTTTTTTGCGGCGCGCCTACGGTCTCAAGTGTAGAACGGGTTTTTGGCTGCCACGGTGAGGGGTTCCTTCAGCGTGTGCTAGTTTGAGAGAACCAGCGAGTTCCGCTGAACTGGAGACGTCTCTCAACGGGCAGAGGCGCTTCACTGGGTCCCCGCGAGGAGAGACCCAGATCATCTTAACACATGCAGAGAACTCGAAACGTAGCAGATCGTATTGAGTCAGCGAGTTGTGCACCATTCCTGCGTGATCCAGTAGAGCGAGGAAGAACAAGCTGTTTCACGGCCGATGAAGCAGGCGGCCTCGCAGTCACAGTTGGAAACCAGTTTCACCGTGGCCCCTGGAGAACGCCCGAGACACGCGTCTGCAGCGAACCACACCGCTTCGTATAATTTACCACCCTGTTTGTCCCTCGCACGCGGGCTTTCGGAGACTGTTTTAGAGGTCTTTTCAAAAGCATTTACGGCTCTGCTGTCAGACTTCCAGAGACACCCTCACGCTTTAGACGCCAAGATGTCAGTATGGATGCAACCACATTTCGCACGGCGGTACCACGAGGTGCACGCCGGTGAAGTCTGGCAAGTGGACCAAGCATCTCGAGAGATCTGGAGCATAAGCCGGCGACGTGGCACACTGGTTTTGCTTGACGCTGTGACGAACGAGAAACCAGTTCAAGGAGGTACCTTTGCGTCGAGTCCTTGCAGGAAGTTGCGGTGTATACTGCCTGAAGTTTGTGTGAAAAAGGAATACGCGGTGTAGCGCTTCTTGGGAGAGTATGGACGGCCCCCGACTGGTGATATTCTGTAGACATGTGTGAAGAATTCGAGCTTCATCTCCAGAGGTTCTCCTTTGGATTACGCGTTTCAGCGACGTTCGCACGCAACGCTACGTTGCACGGCCCCGCGGTGTGGAATTTGATTGCACAGAACACGAAGGTAGGCGCTTCCATGTAAGGTCCCTCGGTGCAAGAATGTTGCTGAGCTCTCTGCATCCGTACAGCTTTTCAGCGGAAGAGATGGGGCTTATGATGCGTAGTTCTGCTCTCCAACTCATGCGGATAGTCGCCACGTTGACTTGCGGGTGCACTAGCGGATGCACACCTGCGAATCGGAGAGATCCTTGGCCGGGGTTATCGCCGTAGTGAATGTGTAAACGTGTTCCACCTGAGCACTTTTGAAAAATGAAGCATCTTTGGGAGTCGCAGCCGGCACAGTTTTGATGCCTTGCAGCGGCGGGTATCCGACGCCTCTCACCATCGGGCACGCCGCCACATCAAGTCGGGGTGCCTTGTTGGGTGAATACAGCAACATATGATCGTAGGAATACGCCTCTCTGTGTACCACGTGCGCCTTTCTTGCCCCCAAAGCGTACCTTGCCTGCAACGACTGAACCGACTGCTGGTAGAAGTATGCTTTTAGGCAAGGGTCTCTAGAACTCCGCATCTGAAGCCTCTCGTTTCAACAGTCTCTAAAAAGATCGGCACGTGTATCGGGGACGGGGCCAGCCTTGGACGCGGGGTCGCTGTTTGCCAGGTTGGCGAAACAGCTTTTTGTTCTGTTCCCGCGGGGTTCCGGACGGCTCTTTTTCCGGCAGAAATGCAGTTTACCTAAACGTGCAGCGCCCTGTGTCTGTTTAGGTGAACTTTCTAAATCAACGGCTAAGGCGGCTTTGCGCCGCCCAATCTTCTCCCGAAGAGAGAGCAGCCGTTTTTCATTATGCAGCAGCCACTCTGTGTCCGAACCGCCGAGCCTCGCTGTTACGAATGCACTCGGTGACAATCATCTTCTCGAAAGGGGCTGTGGTGTTCCGAGAATGACTGACGAGCTTCTCCCCAGATAGGAGTTTTCCGAAAATCAGTGAGGGGGGGATGGCAACTCCCAGTAGTCTTTGGAGCGAGTCTTTGATCCACGCGCTGACGGTGGCTGCCCGATCATCACCGCCGCGGTGTTCCCATCTATAACGGAAATGTTACACAACAATGTCATGCAGGGAAACGCGCCAAAGAAACGACTTCCCTCCCATTGACTGCTCCCTCTGTGAAACTGTCTGCCTTGACGCCAGCACTTGCATCGATGCGCCGGAAAACGCCGTTCTTCTTCACCATGTACGGTTTTACCTCTCCGTGGGAACGAGTGTCTCCGGCACGTGTCATACCGGGCATGAGCGCCAGCGGACCCCAAGGCTTTCGTCATCATATCACCGATAGAAAAGGAAATTCTGCGCGTCTTACCCCCAGCACAAAAGAAGACAAAACGATCGAAACGAATTAGACCACTCCGTTCCCGGTGGGCACCTTAGCGGCACATCACAAAGAGCAGGCACGGGCCACCGGTGGCGGACCAACACAAGAGAAAATTCTCCAAACCACGAATGGAATTCACATGTGGTTGGAAATTCGGATTACACCCCTGCGAAGCGCCAGTATGGGCGCCGGTCTCGAAAACTGGAAAGTATCACGTTCTGGAATTACCCGGAGTTCGCACAGCGCCGCCTGCGCTCATGCATCGCATGACAACAGACAGAGTCATTGGATCTGGCCGGCGACCGTCAGAAGCCGATGCAGCAATGCAAACGAAGGGACAAAGTCGACAGTCCCTGTTTGAAGGCGTCAGTCCAGTTTGTCCTCACTAAGGATAGCAGTTTCAGGCCTTCGTCCGGGTATGAAACACCCTACACCTGAAACCACGTCCCTTTCTTCCGAGTGGAATGGTCGCGGCGAACGCGGGGCAAACTTGTCACAAACGGCTGCACAGAAGCCCCAGGCGGGGGCTCAGATGCACGAGATCTGCATCGGCGCCTGCGGACCGCCGGTCTCTCAGCTCGACTGCCAATCGGGGCGGTGCCTCCAACGGAAGAGCTGCTGGAAACTTCGCTCGTCTATCACTTTGACTCGTCCCTACATCGACAAAAGTGTCGGGGGGGTTTTCCCCGCTAACTAGCCATCAGACCACATATTCCTCTAGACCGAACAGAAAACAGGAAAGTCTTCAATCCAGTGTGACGGTGCTGTGAACCGGCACCGACCAGACACCATCCCTCCGCCGGCGACAGTTGGGCGCTCCGAAGACGCCATTTGTCCCCTGGCCACAGGTGAACGGGGCTTCGGGAAGTACGCACATCCGCGAATCCTGCATAGGGGGCCTTTGTGTGTGTGTTTGCAGGCGCGATGCAGGCGGTCAGGCTTCAACAGGCACACAAAGGGGGAGCAAGTACGGCCCTCCCCAAGTTCAAGTTGTGAGGCCAAGTCCAAAGGCGACGGCAGTTTGCGCTCATCGGCAACGCGGAGCATGGCCGCTTGGCTGTCCTTGGGTGGAACTTCACGACGAAGCATGTCCTTCAGAGCATTCCACATTCCCGGAATGTTGAATGTCTCCTGCCTCGATCCAACACCACGCTGCTCGGATTGACAATTCCATAGCCACGAAAACGGTGCTTGGCTCGGCATTGTTCCTATTCATCGTCATCATCGTCTCTCTTCTTTTTTTTCGACTTCTTACCGTCGTCATCGTCATCATCATCGTCGCCCTTCCTTTTCTTCTTGTCATCGTCATCGTCATCATCATCGTCTCCCTTCCTTTTCTTCGACTTCTTATCGTCGTCATCGTCATCATCGTCTCCCTTCTCTTCCTTCGACTTCTTATCGTCGTCATCCTCATCGTCGTCGTCCTTGCTCTCAGATTTCGATCCCTTAGGTTTGCCTGCGACAGCACCCGCTATGAGGTTTGTTGCGCCACCAACGAGCGCACCAAGTCCAAATCCTTCCGCAAGCTGTGTCGCAACGCCCCCTACAGTTCTCACGATGTGTGCGGCCTGTTTCCTTCCGTCGTCACCTTCATCCTCATCATCTTCGCCCTTCTTTGTCTTGGCCACCTCTGACTGTAGACCTTGCATGGATTGATTGGTTGTAGCCTGAACGGCCTGTGTACCTAGTGCCTGCATGTCGCCTCCTCCAGCGTTTTGCATCGCTCCCGCTGCACCCATTAGGCCACTAACCAACTGAGCAGCCTTGAAGAGACGCACAGCTGAGCACGGAAGAAGCACGGCCGATTCCTGCAGTCCGAGGAAATCTGCCCCAAGGCGCCAACTTAGGGCGAGCAGGAGGACGACGAATGCACGCATTCTCGCAACAAGCAGCCGCAGGCAGTCCAAGCCCCACTAACTCTTTAGGAGACCGAGACACTGATGGCTTGGCCTCTGTCTCGCCACTCTCCCTTAAGTCGTTGAAGTCACTGCCCTCCGGCTCATCGAATCACCCTTGTCGGTTTTTCTGGCGGCAGACCAAGAGAATCACGCAAACCATGCCGTTCACAAGACCGCGCAACTAACTAGCGCCGCCCTGTATCTACACTGCAGCCAAAGTACTCGGCCGAGCAACACAGATCGAAGACAGCGGAACCGTTTTGAGAGCAAAATGAATCAAAGCCTTCGCGTCACAAATATCTCGACGGCCCTTACTAGTGTGTCCAGAAGAGCAAAGCACGATGAAGTCCCGTTCTCTCTCGCGCCTGCCGTTTTGTGTGGCGGGGACAACTTTTCTCAAGGAACGGTTGCGCCAGGCGCTGCTTAGCCAGCTGTCTATTTGCAGTCTCGAGCGAATTTGCCGTACATCGCTGGTTCTTCCGCATTTTGCCAACGTTTTAGACACCCCATGAGAAAAATGATGGAATTTTTTTCGTGCCTGTCCATGAATTAGAGAAGCAAGCTCCCCCGCGATTTTAAAAAGCGACTCGGCAGGCACTATAGATAGCTTGGAAGCTAACACGGAGGGCACTCCTGACCGGAGTTTGGTCACTGACGACGCCGTATCACGCTCCCGCTCTTGTTTCCGCGCCGCACCCGAAAAGTTCTGAGAGAGAGGGCCTGGATCTCTCACAAAACCAGTTCTGCTTGGATTGTCCTCCTGTGCAGGCTTTCGTGTAAAAGAGCCGGACTCCTTTTGAGGGCTGGCACACGTGAATTTTTCGGCATGAATCGGCAAACAGCGCTGCCACCGCATCTCTCTTTCGACGACGTTAGGAGATGTCTACATATCTCCACTAACGTGCCGGCGGATGGCCTTGAGTCGGCGGCCGGTGGGTTTCAGTTAACTCCCTTCTTGTGCAAAACTGTGGTACGGCACCTGAAGGCAAGGATCTGAGCGTAAGCACCAGTTGTCGTGGCTTCCCAATGTGAAACACGACCCTTTGGTTGTAGAGGCGCGTCTCGGACTCGCCCGTAGACTGGAGACGAGGTCTGAGGGTTCCATGAACTGGGAACGAGTGTAATTTTTGTGGTTCGACTGAAACAGACCCGTTACACAGGCTCATCGTCCATGACACCCTGGTTCGCCATTACAGCAGCAGTCTCCGAACATCTACGCCGAATTTTGCGTGGTACTTTTTACCGACTGCTTTAACCCGTAGATGCATCTAGCATACTTGCGTGACGGCAAATGCACACAATCGCTTTGCATGGAGAAAGGGACCGCAGTGAAAGCCTCAGGTCTGTTCACGCCTCAGTGTTGGCGAAGTGCGTGGAACAAGCCGCCTACACTTGGTAAGTTAAGGTTTGAATACCAGGGATGGGCACGACACTGCAAGGTTGTTTCCCCTGCAGCTGAAACGGATGCCTGAGAATGTCTTGCTTGTCACACTGCAAAACAACATTCCCCATGATAAACTCCACACAATGTAGGCAGGAACTGCTCTGGTCGACGCTAGCCTTGCAAGGAGGCACGCGGCCATGTGTTGACTTCTTTTTTTGCGACCAAACTATATTCCGGTTTCTTCGACGGAACCACGGACAAAGACAGAGAGCACCGGGGCGCACTTGCCTCTCTGTCTTGTGTGTGGACAACGATGTCGACCGTTCGAACAGTCAGTTGCGCGATTTCCTACGTTGCTGATATGCGGTACAGCAGCTGAATGCCCCCGCCTACTGGCGACTCCAGCTGTTGATTTGAAAGCGACGAAACCGTTCAGATATAGCACCATTTTACCTCATTTATTTGCATGGCGCAAATCGCTTAACCGCAGGCGGGGAGCTAAATTGTCCGGGACTGTAACTGTAGGGAGACTGAGCTTCGCTGGTTCCCCCGCTAAGGAAGGCCTGGTCGCCTCCACATTCTGAAGCAGCGACTCGTCCAAACTTCTATCGGTTCTAGTAACCTTGCAGGTATAGATACTGCGCTTAAAGTTGCCGCTGATCCCCATATGCTACTGACGGATGCGAAATCATACTAGAAAATTGGAGTAATCTTCTCAGACTCTTGGCAACGGTCCACCCCTCCTCTACCTGAGAAAACGCCAGGAAAAATTAAAGTTGGTCCTCTATGGCTGCAGCCACCATTCGTCGGTAACAGAGACAGTTCCCCTTCGTGGAAGGTGGATTTCGAAAAACAAAGAGTGAAACGCAGTGTATCTGTTCCCTCGAAGCACACGCGTTTAAAAACAGGGTAAGAGTCCTGACAGTCGACCCTCCCGCACTTTGACTTTAAATTCTGAGAAATCCTAGAGTTTGCCGACATTGAAATCGTCACAAAACACTGGGCACAGGTGCACTTCCCATGATTGTTTCGCTGTCTTCCTCTCCATTTCAGCGCTTTGAACTGCTCCACTCAAGTGTCGAGGAAGCGTGTTCACTGTAGGCCTCGCTGCAGCCCGTTCCCCAGACCCCGTGTGCCCTGGCTCCTCATCTTCAAAGACACTGTTCTGCGCGCAGACTGGGCTGCCCGCGCGGGCTCACTACCGCCTCTGCGATCCGCGAAAGCCATTTGAACCCCGGCCAGCAGCCCCACGCCCTCTCCCCGTAGAAATCGCACTATTCCGAGCAGTTCCTGACCTCGCGGCGCCGCCAGAGGGACCACCCGCCTGCGTTCCGCGCCTTCCGGCTGTACATACACCCGAGGCCGCGGAACGACACGGCAGCACACTGGTGCGCAGCAAGACTTCATCGTCTTCTTCATCCCGTCTACTTGTGTCTGGTTCATTTTCGACGCATGCCCCGGCCGCGCCGTCTGCCGGCTCGCGATTCTCGGGCGTAGACAGATTTCCTCGAGACCGCTCCTTCCCCTTGAGCAAGTCGAGCAAGTTCCGGCCTTGCTGCGCCATCGACGGCGACGCTCCGCTGGCCGCAGGCGTCCCCGCCGTGGCCGGCGGGCAACTCGTCGCGCCGGAGCTCGCCGTGCAAGGCGTTCTCGAGTCGAGGAAAAGTCCCGGGGTGGCGGGAGTGTGCGTCGCATATTCGCACGGCTTTTGAGAAACGTGCCGAGCTGCGTCGGCGGCTCTCGGTTTCTGACTGACGCTTCTGCTCTCTACCGTTTGCTCGCGTGCAGGCACGGCCGCTGGTGGATTCATGCGCGCAAAAGACTGGACTATCGGCTCAGCTGCGTGCTGTGGATTCGGCGTGTCGCGACTCATCAGCTGCTTGATGAGCGAAGTGATGTTTGAGGCGCCTCTCTCAACGGTCTGCGCCGCGCTCGTCTGCGGAACGCTATGGGTGTCGTCTCCCCTCCCAGGGTGCGCCTCTCCTACAGGCCGCTCAGCCGCGGAACGGGCCGAAGCGATCTCGCCGCCTGACCCCTGCCCCGTCAAAGACGCTGCAGATGCTGCAGTCTTGATTCCTAAAAGCTCTTTCATGTGCTGCGTTGCATGTTGCTGAACTTGGAGCGACGCAGGCCCCGGCCGCGGAACGCCAGACGTGCTCTCCGCAGGCTCCTTCGCCGTTTCCCTGTCCGAACCCCCTTGAAGGAGGCGCAGCAACGGCCGGCTCTGGTCGGCGGAAGGCGACGCACCCGGACGCGCATCGGCAGATGAACCACCTGCGCGCCGCCCTTGACCGCCGTTCGCAACAGGATGTGGAAGCAAACCCCGACCCTGCGCTTGCGATTCCGTCTGTTGAGCGTCGGGGGCAGTTGCGGGACGAGCGAGGTCGCGGAGGCCCGCGCTCGGCAACAGCGGAGACGCGTTCGAACCTACCGGCGCGGCTCGACGCGCGGGCGCCGTCTCCGGGCGAGCGGCGCCTCGAGACGGCGCAGCTGAACCAGAAGGCGAAGCCGGCTGCACACACAAGAGAACAAAGACACTCGCCTTCCCCTCCAGCACCAAAGGGTTGAGAAGATAGGAACCGTTCCCGACGTGCCCAAGGGCCCACGTGATACGCATTTTCTCAAACGCACAATATGCATAAACATATATGTATGTGTTTTTATATAGGTATATGCATATACAAATGTGTATTTCTAGATATTGGGCGCATGCCGACAAAGAGGAGACATGCGTCTGAGGTCTTGATTAGATACGTACGCGCAATCTGAACGCGTTACATTTGGTCTGCCGCCAGAGCGTTCGCCACTACGCATCTCGCGACTTTGAGACTGAGACGTTGAATCTACTATCTGTTCGTCTCCTCGGGGGCCTGCCGTCCAGGGTCTTTGAAAGTCGGCCACGTGCACACTCTTGTCTCCTCGGGCCACACCGACTCGCAAGGTGCCTTCGGGGCCTCGAAGACAGGGAGCGTGCGTTCTTTAGTCGGTTTCTTTGCACTTACGCGGCTGACGAGAGGAAAGAGCTCGATGCACGGCACGCGAATCAGTCGAAGCGACGCGCACCTTCCGTCCATGTTCTGGGCTCCTACAAAGCAGGCCGATAAAGGATAACGAAAAGGGCGATGAACAGCGAAAAACGAGAAAACTCCTGGAACGCGGCGCGCCACGAAACCCGAAAGAGCATCTGCCAGGGAAAGCGCCTGTCTGCTCGTCGCAGCAACAGTTCCCTTTTTACTCTGTACACCGCTCAGCCAGCGGAACGCGGTTACTTGCACCCTGTGTTCGACAAACGAGCAAAGAAAGACCCGGCATCGACGCGTCTCCGGCGTACGCCTCCACAGAGACAGCTCTACAACTCTGTACCCAGGAAAACCGCACAGTGACCAGCGCTACGCACACCGTAGGTATCTCTATGAGGCTTACGTGAACACCTACGAAACTATGTCCTGTACCTGATTGCAAACTTTTTTCAGATCGCGAACTTATTTCCGATTCGGGTATAGCCTTTTCCGGTTTTCTTACCGAGCTGCACGTGATCGAGAAGAACTTCCACGACGATGTCTTGTAGAATTCCCTGTAGGGCGCCTGCGATTTCTGCCTCATCCCACCACGCCCAAGCTTCGGGTCTGCCGTCGCCGCCCTTCCCTCCTTTCGCGCCGCGTCGTCCGAGCGAAGCCTTCACGCTGAGCGTCGTTTCAAACGCGGTGTCTCCAGAGATGCGGAAAGGAATTGAACCGTCGACCGAACACAACCCGGTGACTGTACCGCGGCTGCCTTGGTAGATACACCCGGCCTGCGTTATGTACGCCACGCGCTGCCCGAGAAAGAGGCGGAGGGTCCAGCGTCCTTCGACGACACCCGAGGGCCGAGAGGCCGTCGAGACAAGCGAGAAGAAACCTGCCGGCACCGCAAGAAACGCATGCGTCGCGGCGCGTCGCATGCACACCCATCTCCCAAGAGAGCGCAGAAGAGAAGCAATTCAAAGATTACACGTTTTATCACAACCATTTGCAGATACAGAGGTACGTATTGACGTCTTTAAATTCTCTTCTCGGGCATTCCTGTACCTCGCTGTCTGAGTGTATCTACAAAACCACAAACCGTGCAGCGGCGGTACGTAACTCTGCCTTTCTACGACTCGAGGGCGGAGGGGAGTTGCACGGAGGAGACGGATGAACAGATCGCGAAGGCAGGAACCGCATCCACATGTGTGAGAGACCACGCGCGTTTGTCGAGACGCCGTTTTTCCCACCTGCTATAATTTTCTTTCGGAGTGCGTCGGCGGAGGAAGCCGGCAGGAGACTGGCAGGCTCAAAGTTCTGGAGAACCGGGAGGTCGTCTCTTTCTCGGTTTGGCCCCACATCCTCTTGGCTTCCCACCCCGTTTTCTCGCAAAACGCCCCTTTCGGATGTCTCTGCTGCCGCAGCGTCGCGGGATTCGCGAGATTTCCGAGGCTTCGACGCTCCGCCTTTCCAGGGAGAACCCGAAGAGGCTCCAGAGTTCTTGCCGAAGGACGCATCGACGACACTTTCGAGAGACGGGAGAACTGCAGAAACATCCGAGAGGGAAAGAAACCAAATCTCCCTTCAGCGACGACCACTAGAGGTAGCGGGACCGCGCCCGCAAAGCCGTTCCGTGGGACGCGCCGACCCACGACGCGAGACGCACTCTGCACACGGAAGCGAGTGAGAATGACACAGACGAGATGAACAGACGGCACCGAGGCGGAGGAAGACAGTTAACACGCAGGAAGCGTCTCAGACCGCTCGCGGCCGAGAGTCGGTCCCCAGTTTCCTCTGTCTCTAAAAGAATTTGTTCCGCTTCCAGAGCTGCCCCGAAGACATATCGAGGCTGCATTCATCGGTGCCAGGGCAAAACAACGCGCAGAGAGAAAGGGAGAGAAAGGGAGAGAAAGGGAGAGAAAGGGAGAGAAGGGAGAGCACAGACAGAGCGGGGGAAGGTGAAACGGAAGGGGAAGAGAGATCACAGAAGGGAGAGTTTTTCTGCCTTTCTGGAGTTTGGACGAGAGACGAAGCGCCACTTGGGCAGCGGCTCTGGATTCTCACCGTCTTTTGGCATCCAAGTGTAGCTACCCTTGACCAGCTTGTTCTTTCGACAAGGGTGTCTCTCCATCGCCGAAACAAACATCGAGGCAGTGAACTGGAAATCGCCGCCTTCCGACGCAAACACACTCGCCGCGGTCAGCGTCGGCGTCTTGAAACTTCCGCCCTGCTCCTTCTGAAAAAGCAGAACGCGGAAAGAGCAGACACTAAAAACAAGGAAATGCCTCTGTGGTTCGTGCTACATCCCGACGAAACAACTTTCTCGGCGATCCCCGTGAGCCCACGCACACCTGTAAGTCGGCATGCAAAAACTTGCGCACATTCACATACACAAATATAAACAGATATACACTTAAATCAAGGTACATGCGATACGGACAGGTTAAAGGGGAGCGCATGCAGAGACAGATATGTTGATATACCTATCTTTAACCACTTCCCTAAAACACCGTGTGCGATGTGAATACTATGTATGTATGTATGTATGTATGTATGTATGTATGTATGTATGTATGTATGTATGTATGTATATATATATATATATATATATATATATGAAAGTATATGTGCGCATATATATATATATATATATATATATATATGCAATAAGACGGCCGTGCACGAGGCATGCTGCGTTCGTCTCTCTGTACGCGTATTTCCTTCTCGTTGCTCTTGGACTTACACAGACTTCGAAAAGTCGTTTGTAGACTGCAGGATATTCGGTGAAGACGTCCCTCACTGCTTGAATGGCTGCTGGCGTGAGAAGGTGGGAAGACATCCTGGAGCCTGGGCCTCGGCGCGGGTTGTCACCTGAAGACCGGAAACAAGAAAAGGACAAGTGTGGAATGGCAAGAAACAAAGACTTGTCGCAGCCAGTCTCTCCAGAAAAACGCGCAGAAACCTAAAGATATTCGTGCATATAAAGGGATATCTCCGCTCAACTCTCTGGAACTGTTTGCATGCATTCATTTACGCCTGGATGCGCATATATATATATATACATATAGATGTACATACAGAGATGCATGCAGATGTGCATTTCTACATTTATGTGCATGTGTGTGTCCGGTTGCATTGTTCGTTGATGACTACACACGGGCTCTTTCTGTTTCCGGGTCGATCTCTACGGGTCGTTTTGTCTGTGTATTCCTGTGTGAAGAGAAAGAGACACGCGTATGCATGCACTCCACTATGCACATATCTACACATATACATATACGTATATATATTCATGTATATATATATATATATATATGTGACATGAATGTTCTTCTGAGAGGTCGGTGGAGAGCGGGAAGCACTTACCATCCTTTCGAGGCCCCATGGAGAGAGGATAAGAATATCCTGGCGAGAAGAGAGGCTCTGAAGAATTTGGGACGAACGTCGCAGTTCCGTCGGCGCCTTCGATCTTTTCTGGTCTGGTGCTAGCGATGATGTGCAGGCCGCAATCCTGCGAAGGGACGAGGCGTTCGACAAGAAACCCGACATGAGAGAGGAAAACCGGAAAAGGCGAAACAGTTGCCGCGTCTGCTGGGCTCTCTCGCGGCCAGTGCTGGCGACCGCATGCAAAAAGTGGATGTCTACGGATCGCTTCTTCCTCGCGGCAGTCGTGGTTCCCTTGGGAAACGAGCCTGAAGAAAAAGCGAGGTCAGCGACGCCTTGCAGACCCCCCGTCCTCTCGCTCTCTGTCTGCGGTTTCCATCCGCGAAAGGAGAAGCGCGCATCCTTGTTGGACAGCCCGCAACGAGGAAAAAAGGCACCACACGGACGGGCGCTTTGCTTACCTCTCGGCGTTCGGCGAGCTTGAGGAAGAAGGACGAGGCGACGGCGTAGAAGACAGACAGGGGCATCTTCAGGAGCGCAGCGGCCTCCGGGACGGTGTGCAGAGGCGGAGGCTGAAAAAGAAGGGCGAGGCCGGAAGGTGAGCAAGGTGCGAGAAAGCTTCGCATGCAGAGACACCGGAGAGACACACGTGGACAAACGCGGAGAGACGAAGCCGCGCCGAAGACTCGCACCCTTTTGGGGAAGAGAACGGCGGTGAGGCGAGAGCAGCACGAAAAAAGGCGAAGACAAGAAATGGACACACACAGGTGCCCAGAAAGGCTCAACAAGTCCCTGTCTTGTGCCGATCTCCCCCGTCCCTTACCAGGCACTGGCGAATAACGCGGTCGATGTTCCACTGGAGTTTTTGTTGGTTGTCCTGTCTCCGGTCTCGCGCGGCCCACGGACTGAAGAAGAGAACGCTGACTTTGTCTTCTTTTCCGCGGTCTGCGTGATTTCTCTGCAGAACAGCCACGACCTCTCCACAACACGCGAGCATACTTTCTCTCTGGTCCACGACAAGAACTTCCGTCCCCTCTCTCCATTGAGCGTCTCCGCCGGCTGTCTCCTCGCGCCCCGCCTGTGCGCTCTCGGGCGCGAGCGGAGGGCGGAGACACCGCGGCAAAGGCACGGGGAGGGAGACGAGGGGAAGGAGACGGAAGACAGGTTTCTCCTCGAAGACAACTGCAGGCGAGCGCGCATCCGCAAAAACCTCCACAGCCCTGACAGGATTCAACTCGAGCAGAATGGAAGACGGGAGCGTGGCGGGATGTGCGCTTCGACGCGCGACTTCGGCCTTTTGCCCTGGAAGCGCAAAAGTGATCAACTCCGCGAGACGCAGAAAGTCCTCGGCAGACGAGAGCGCGAAGCGGGCTAACGCCGACGGAGACAGCGACTGCGTGGCGAGAGGGAGGGAAACTTCGTTCTTCGGCTGGGTCGGCGAGGCACGAGCAGACAAGGCCGCGTAGGCGGCGTTCGCGGGGAAGTCCAGACCGATGCGCTTCAGTCGACGCGTCTCCGCTGCGACTGCTTCCTGCTGCTGGAGCGGCGGGGTCGACTCTTCGACGCCGACAGGACAGGGTGAAGAAAACAGGAAAGCCGGCGAGAAGGAGGAGAGACAGAGCGACTGCGCAGGCAACGCGTAGTAGAGATTGGGCAACCACACTGCAACCTGGAAACCGGAAAGAAAAAGAAAGAGACCGCCGTCGTGAGAAAGAGAGGCGCGCGCGAAAGAACAGAGACATACGCGCAAGAAGAGGGAACGCAGAGACAGAAACCAGAGGGCTCAGAAGAACAAAATCAGCAAGGCGAAAGAGAAAAGGAGGGAGAAGGAAGAGGAGGAAATCGAAAGAAGGGAAGAAACGGCGCCACAGGAAAAAGACTCCAGAGTGGGGACTGTCTCCTGACTTGTCTCTTTCCGGAGTCGCTCTTCTCTCGCCGTCTTGCTCAAAAAAAAGAGGCAAAACGCGGCAAAACGGAGCAGCGCGGCGCTGGCGCTGATACGGCAAGGCGGAAACACAAGCGAGAGATTCAAAACAAGGACGCACCAGTCCAAAAGCTCCCGTCTCCGGCGCTGTGTTTCTGTACGTTTCTCTGTCTGCGGTTTTTGTCTCTTTCTGTCTCCGATTGGCAGGCCGCGTGTCCCTTTTCTTCTCCTCACCGGTTTTGCGAGACGCAGAAAGGGAAAGTCGTAGTGGAGCAGCGGCGCGCGCAGGTACGGGAGGAGATGCTTCGCGGGATCGAAGGGCTCTACCGCCCGCGTCAGTTTTGCATGCGCAGCTTCTGAAGGCCCGTCGGAGTCGTCTGACCTGGCGAGGACAGGCGCGAAGAACGACGCACCAGAAGCCGCAGCGGCGTAGGGCGGCACGACTTGAATCAGCACTGAGTTCTTCTTCGATTCGCTGTTGAAGACTTTCACCCCAACGAAGTAGTCCCACTGAAAACGCAGAAAGGAGGGACAGCGCAAAGGGCCTTAAAAGACGAGAGAGAAAAAGAGAGGACGAGACAGGACGGAGCGAGAAGAACGGCGACCGGCAAGCAACGAAGGTGAGCGAGGCCACGTTTCCTTACTTCGAAGTTGAGGCGGTGAAGGGAAGGGAATTCTGCGAGGAGAGGCTTGGTTCCTGTGAGGACAAAGTTTGGAAAGGCGTACGCGTTCCGAGGAAGGGCGGGCCCTCTGCATGCATCGACGTCTACTCCGCCTGGCAGCTTTCCGTCGGAGACGCCTCCGCCTTCTCTTTGTCTCTCTTTCTCGCTCATCTCGACCACCATCGCAGGCGGGCAGACCTCAATCACTTCCTCGCGCACGCAGGAGTGTTTCAGACTCGGGAAGACAGACGGCAGGGACGAAATCGCTTTCCGCGGCTCCAGCGAAGCGGCGGCACGCGCGAGCGACGCGTCGAGCAGCGATTTGTGGGGCGGAGCCCGTCCCTTTTCTTCTGCCACGCGCTCGCGGAAGAAGAAGAAGCGACAGGCCATCACGGGGTCTTCCTCGTCTTCTCCGCCGAACCACTGAATCGCCGAAGAGCTCTCGAGAGCCTCCGCCTCGTCCGCCGCAGTCTGCGCAGCGACGGCCAGCCGCCTCAGCGTGCGGGAACGCAAATGACGGTCCCGGTACAGCAGAACGTTTTTCCCACGCGTGTTGCGGCGCGCCTCCTCCCCCGTCAACTTGGAGAAGAGCGGAAGAGCCTCCTTGTACAGAAGCTTCTCCTCGATGAAAGGCAGCAACGTCACGCCTCCCCATGGCACCTGAGCGGGAAAACACGACGAGACAGCAGGGGTTTAAAACGGGCACAGAAAGAGGGAAAGGCTTCCGACGCTTGCTCTAGCTTTCGCCTCTTTGGAGTTTTCATCGCCAACAAAGATTCGATCGAAGCACTCTCCGTCAAGACACACACAGACATCAGGAAGAAGGAGACTTTCGCGCAGGCGAAAACCGCCAAAAAAAGGCGCAACTCGTTTCCTCCACCGCACGCGTCTTCTGCCTGGTCGTCTTTCGCGCTGGTCCCTTCCTCCTCGCGTCTCTTCGAAGGGATGCTTTTTCACCCCACAGGTTCCGGCGCCACCGTGTGCGTCTCTCTCCTTTCTCTCTTGTCTCTGTTCTCCCTCGTCTCTTCCAGCGGACTCACCGTGCAGCCTTCCATGTCCACCTCGAAATCCGTTGGAAAGTACGGCAACAGTTCCAGCGACGGAGACAGCAGAATTTGCCGCAGGGCTTTGGGCAACAGAGACGCACTCCTGAAGAGACCGAAAACGAACAAGCCGACAAACACGCGTCGCTTCTGGTGAGAGACGCACCGTGATGCAGGAGTCGCCCGAACCGGTTCTCGTCTTTGAACCCCCCTGCTCTCCGTTGTCTTTTGCTCTTTGATCGATATTTTCTCATCGACTTTTTCGTGCACTGTATGTGCGGCCCCCAAACAGAGAAGAGGAGCTTTTGCCAGCGCGAGACGGTTTCTTCCCTCGGCCCTCTCTCGCGACTTCTTCTGTTTCCGTCTGAGCTGCTCGTGCCGCTCTCACTGGGCATAAAGCGAGAAGAAGGACAGAAAAGAGCGGAACGCGTGGAGCACCAACTTTGCTTTCTTGTTCTTGTTTCCGTCTCTCTCTCGCAGCCGCTTTTCTTCCCTTTCGTCTTTTCTTCTTTGCCCTTTTTCCGTTTTGTCTGTGGGCCGCTTGGCTCCGCGTTCCGCCTGTCTCGCCTACTTGGGCGGGAGAATCGAAAGAAGCTGCATGAAAGGTGCGTAGGGTTTGCTGGCGGGGAATCGGATTTCCTTCCGTCGCAAGTCGGCGAGGTCTTTCACGCCCTCGGTGAAGAAGGAACAACACAGCACGTCGGTCATGAACGGCGCGTAGTGGTGGGGATAGAACCAGTCCCATCCACTGTAGTGCGGTCCTCTGAAGTAGTAGTAAAGAACCTGCAGAGGACAGAGACCGAACGGAGCACCACACGGAAACGGGGGAGCTTTACACAGAAACACCCAAGAAATCCGAAAATAAGGAGGCTGAAAGAGTGGACGGAACCCAAACAGCGACAGAGGAAACCCAACGGCGCTTCCAATGCACAGACAACAGGCGGCACGGCTGAGAGAGAGAAAGGGAAAGAAAACCGAGAAGGACGAGTGGCAAGGAAGCAGCGAAAGAAATTGAAGGGAGCGCACGACGAGAGAGAGCGGAAAGATAGGAAAGAAAGAGAAGTGGAAAGATAGGACAGAAAGAGAAGTGGAAAGGAAGAAGAGAAAGAGAAGTGGAAAGGAAGAAGAGAAAGAGAAGTGGAAAGGAAGAAGAGGTGGAGAAGAGCGAATAGACGAGACCGGCAACCTACCCACTGGAGGCCTTCGAGATAGTCGACAGCGAGGCGGTCAATCTGTTTTCTGCCTTCCGGTGTGTGCCCATCCATGCCCATCTTCTTGAGGTAAAAAGCCTGTCTGTACGCGAGAAGCGCGTCCCCCGACGGAGGCGGTTTGCTCTCTGCGTGCGCCTCTCTCTGAGCCAGGGACGAAACAGGAGAGAGGCGGGGGAGCGAGAAAAGATGAAGACAGCAAAACAAAGGAGAAGAGAAGAAGCAAAAGAGAAGAAGAAGGCACAAGAGACGGGAGACAGCAGACGAGAAGGATACGAGGGAAGCGAGGACGAAGACGAGAGCAGAAAAAGGCGCAGTGCAAAGAGATCTGAATACACGCGGAAATTCGTCAACGCACGTATTCGTAGAGGAGAGACAGGGAGAACGGTTTCTGTCTTTGTCGACGAAGGGAGGGAAAACCCCGAAACCAGCCTGAGCGAGACAATTATCTTCCCAGCAATCGATCGTCTCGCTGCATGCAAGCTCCACGGCCTCCCCCCTCTCCTCTCCCGGGCACCTGCCTCAGAACGTCCAAGACGAAAACGCACGCACCGCGTTTCTGCGCTTCGACTGGATCCACTGGCTGTCCGCGGCCCACTCCTGGAGAAGATCCGTTTCGACAGTGTCGACGAAGAGGGAAAGAAAAAGGAAAAAGTTGCAGAAATCGATCTGGCCGCACCCCGTCGACAGCCAGGGCCCTGCGGGGCTCGGCGCCTGCTCGGCGAGGACGGCGTACCCCTGAGAGAAACGAGGAAGGAAACAGAGCGACAGCGTAGACTTCCTGGACACGCCAAAAAAGGCGATGTACCAGAAACCCAGCACAGGACGCGGCGCGCTGTCCCCATCTTTCTCGGGAAGGCGCACAGAGACAGCGTGAGGCGAGCGCGCTGTCGCGAGCGCGTGCGCGTTCGAGCCCAGAGCCCTGCTAGGCTCCTCGCTCTCTGGACATCTCGCGTCTCTCGCGTTCTTCTTCTCTTACTTGCAGGTACTCCTTGTAGCAGGTCATGAGGAGATCGAGGCCGCCGTCGGCGATGTCTGTGGCCTTTGGGTGTGGTAGAAAGTCGTTTCCAACCATGAAGCAGAAGAGCACGTAGTCGTCGATGATGCGTTCGCGTTCTCGCGGATAGAGAAGAGAAGGGCGGAGACTCGGACTGCCCAGGCTCGCGTCGAAGACGATCTCTGCGGGCGCGGCGCCGTCCGCCCGCGAAGGCTGCTCTTTCTCGTTTGAGCTCGATTTCAAAGCAGGCGCCGCGCGGAGAGCGACAGCGGCAAACTCCAGAAAGAGGTACTCTCGCAGGAGGGAAATGTGGAGAAGCTGAAGATTCTCGCGCTTCGTCAGCAGCTGAGAACGCGCACGGGGCGAGACAGAGAGAAACGGCGAGTGGGAGATTAAGCGAGGAAGCCGAGAAACGAGACAGACGCGCCGGAAAAAAGGCGAGACACGGGAGCGATCGGGGACAGGAAAGAAGCAGGAGGGCGCCGGAGCGAAAGGCCACGCCGCCCGTAGAGCATGCAGAAGAGAGAAATGCAATTTAGGACAGAAGAGAGAGAAGAGCCAGGCACCTCTCACAGCTCTCAGAAAAACAGACGAGAAACTCACTCGGTCTTGCGGACCCTTCGTGACAGCTTTTCCGAAAACCACTTCCTCTCGAAGAAGACAAAAGTGCGGCTCGTGCGACGCCAGTGCTGAAAAAAAGAAAACAGAGACACACAGGAGACACAAACGGAGACAGTGCAAAAAGGGCCTTGAGGGCCGCCGACCTGGACCTTCTCTCCGCTTCCCAGCAACCTCCATCTTTAAAAAAAATACCGGAACCGCCTTTCATACGCAAATGCCCTCAAAACATCGAAACGCAAAACTGTGGCAGCTAATCTACTACCTTACAAAAGCACATATATATATATATATATGTAGACAGAGATATACCGATACGTATATACATGTAAATGTGCATTGTCTAAATAGACATATTTACAGGTAGTGCGTACAGATTTGAAAGCATATGTACATGCATCTATGGATATCCATATGCATGCATATATATATATATATATATAGAGAGAGAGAGAGAGAGAGATTGATGAAGATGAGTTTGTTTACTGCGTCCACGAGCGAACTTACAAAGCATAATAAGATCAGCATCCAAGCCGTAGAGGCAGTGGCGAACATTTCGCCCGCTGTGGGGATCCGATTTCGAGCACCGTATGAATTGCATGATTTTGTGTTCGCCTTCTCCTGGAAACAACAGGAGAGATCGAGAATCTCAGCCCAGACTTTGAAAGGCAAACGAACAGCTCTATCACGAACCGGGCAGAACCACACCTATCGCAGAGAACGTATATATATATATATATTTCTATCGCATGCATGTGTCTAGACATACCTATGAAGATCCACATTCATATCTCTACATATATCTGCATATCTGCATATATATATATATATATATACGTATTTATGCGCATGCGTTTCTTTGTCGTTAAAAGATATGGGAAGAGAAACGGCGGGAGAGAGTCGACTGAACGGAACTTTGAAGCAAAGAAGAGATCCGCTGAAGGCGTTAAGCCTCGCTTCTCACCGGGGACGTCCGGGCCAGAAAGCACAACTTTGAGATGCTTCCACCGCGCATCTTCGTTCAATTTTTTTTCGCAGAAGAAGCGCAGATGACGGAAGAACTTGGCCATGAACTCCGTTCCCGGAGAAATGCAGTTGGAATCAAAGTGTCCTCCCGACGGAGGCGACTGCGGGGCACTCTTGTCCTGTTTGCGCTGCATCTTCAGCAGGCGATGCTCCTCCTTTTGCCGAGCCAGCTCCGCGGCGTCCTTCGCCGCGCGGTAGCGGCGCGCACGCTGCAAGAATCGAGCAAGAACAAGAAGAACGGGAGGATGGACACGAAAGAGAGGCAGAGAGAGAAAGAAAGAAGAAAGAAAGACAGAACAGAAGGAAAGAAGCGAAAGAAATGGGAAGAAAGAAGATGAACTAAGAAGAGGAAGAAAGAGGAGGAAAGAAGAAGAGGAAGAAAGAGGAGGAAAGAAGAAGAGGAAGAACGGAGAGAAAGAAGAGTGAGACAGTGAGGGAGGCACAAAGCCACAGGCAAGAGGTGAGGAAAGAGACAAACGCGCGGGAGTCAGGCTATTGAGCACGGGGCGAGACGACGAAGGAGAGCGACAGGAGGAGAGTCCCTCAGAATGCGTTTCTGTTCTTGTTCAACGCTTTTACCTGTTGATTCATCTTTGCACGAGGCGCAACACCATCTGCTGCCAAGACCAGAAATTTCTTCGGATTGACAGTGGAGATGATGAGGTCGAGAGCGGCAAAAACGTCAACCCACATCGCGTCTTCACTCTCATGCAGCATTCCCCCTGCAAAAAAGTGAAAGCACACCGGGAAATCCAACTGTATACATAGATATACGGATAGAGCTATATATAGATAGATGCATCCACATGAATAAATAGGAAATCAGCTTCATGGATGCGGAGGTCGACGCCGAGAAGGAAACAGGAGAACGTGATGACGCGAGTGACGCGCAGCAAGGCGTGCTGTCGCTACAAGAGGTGATCTCGAGGGGGGTGTTTACCTGAGTTTCCATGGGAGCACGTGTGCAGAATGCCGTTCATATCGAGGTAGAGGTTGTCGAATTCCGGCAACGACGCTTGCGTGATTTTTTCGTTGATGAGCGGGTAGCGCTCACTAAGCCACCGGTAGAACCTGCCGATCCCCATCTTGGAGAGCAGGCGGAAGAGACGCGCGAAACAAACTGGAAAAGACTCCCTGACGGGGGGACACTGGCGAGGACCGGAAGTTCCCTCTTCGCAAGGACACCGGGCGGCGCAGTTCTCGGCTATTCGGCGTAAAACCGAAAACGGGTCGGCACAGAGAGACGGAACCTGTCTCCGAAAAAGAAGACCACGTCAATTCGAGAGAGCAGCAAGGCGACAAAGAGAGCGGAAACGACTGGACAGACTGGAAAGCAAATACGCAAGAACGCCTTTCCCTCCAGAGGAGAGAGACAACACAAAGGCGTCAAGAGACGGCAAAGGCTGCGACGCTCGAAGGCTGACGACTCGCGGCAAGTTTGCGCCGAGAATTGAAAAGAACGTTCCCTTTCGAAACTCATTCCCTGCTCAGGCGCTGCAGCGGCTGCAGCGGGACAGGAAGAAAGGATCTTTGCCTCTGGAGAAAGAATTTTTGCCTGGGAAAAGGGGCTGAACCTGCGGCGGCGAAAACGGTGAGAGCACGTGGCAAGCATTCAAGTGACCCAGGCACGTCCTCCGGGGGCGGCATGTGGAAGTCCGTCCCTCTTTCTTCCTCTCCCCTCTCCCTCGCAGTTCTTCCGCCTCGCTGTGCCTGTGTGGGTGCATGCAAGATCTCTCCCGGGTGTCCGGCCTTGGGTCACATTCGCAGGAACAGCTTTCGCTCGCGAGATATGTGGACAGGTGCGTCCACGGAGACACGCGACGGGGGCATGGCTGAGACAGGAACCTAAGGGACTGGCGGGTGTGCACATCCCCGTCTTCGTGAAGCGCCGGTGGCAGGGGGGGGCCGCGTCGACGCGTTTCAGGCGCAACTCGCCGAGAGAAAAAGAGGGAGTTGCCGAAGAACGAGAAAGAACGCAAAGAAGGGACGTTTCAGACCTGCGATTGGCGTCGTCGCCTCGATGCGGTTCGGGAATGTCGATTTCCCGAAACGACGCGGTCAGGCAGACAGCCACTTTAACGAGCGAAGAACGGCGAAAACGAGAGAAGACGCGCGAGCGCGACTTCTCCGCAAAAAACTTGGCCGTGAAGACTTTCCAAAAAACAACGCAAGCGACAACTGCGACGAGTCCCGCGGCGCGAGAAGCGCGGGCGGCGAAGAAACAAGAAAGCCTCGGCCTTTGTTTGAGAGAGACACGTGATCCTCGGAAGTCGTGACAGGCCGGTCGGAAGCTGGCAGAACGAAAGACACAAATCTCCAAGAGTGGTTTGTCGAACAATTTCTCGCTACAGAACGAGAAACGAACGCCGTGTGCATGCCAAAAAATCCCGACATATACACGCTGCCGCATGCACTTCCCGCTTCTACCGTGGACTTGGGCCGAGAAAAACGCACAGCGAGTCGTTTCTCGGCCCGAAGCCTCGGGGAGGAGAAGCCGCTTCGCCTAGTCCAGAAGAAAAGATGTAAAACAGGGAGACGCGGTGGAGCGACGCGTCGAGATTCCCCTGGCGAGTCGGTGCACATGACTCTACGCACATCAGGTATCTACGGCAGACACGTATGTCTGTCGACGGTACAAAACCTGCAGCAATGTACAAATATGTGTACATATATATGCAAGTATGTGTATGCAGTGTGTCTTGCTGGATCATCACTCGCTAGGCAAAGGCGCTGGTATGCATTTACTGCTGTATACATGTATACATACACTAGGGGAGCAGCCAGCACATACGAACCGGTGTTAGCCATTTCGAGGCTTTTTGCGCTGGGAAGTAGAAGCCAACCTTTTTCGGATGCAGCACAAGCGTCTAGAAAGCAGTTCGTCGTTTCCACAAGGGAGGCTTCTCGTAGTCGGTTAGCACATAAGAGAGCGAGACGCATTTAAAGCCCGACGAACGTCGCCCCGAACAGTTGATAAAAAACAAGTCTGGTTGCTGGCACTGCAGAACAGAAAAAAATGAGACGGTCCAGTCCCCCGAGTTGCAGACCAAGTCGAGCACTCGCACGGGGAAAGAAGGGATTTTTCTGGGCGGAGATGTGGAACCTCCGGTAAGCGGGTCTCGTTGTTTCGCCGTCTTCACTAGTGTCACGTCCTCAACTCGGCTAGACCGTTGATCTACAGTTACTTCTTTCCTTCCATTTCGGAGCAATCCCTACCTGTGTACTGAATCACAAAGTGCAGGAGCTTAGGAGATGATAATTTCGTTCCACCGGTTACGTCCACGCGTAGCGTGGCGCCTTTGAGGTGCACGGGGGCGGTTGTGATTGACAGGAGTCTCTGGGTATCCTTCTCGAAGGACACATTTCCCTGCTTGCAAGCTATGGCAGGTGATTCTTAATGCGAGGTTCCCACTTTTCTAATGGTGTGCGCCTCCAGAAAGTTAACTCGTTTCGCATCCGGTGCTTGGCGAGGTCGGAATCCGCACCGTCACCTTCGAACCTCTCCGGATTCTCGAAAAGAACGCCTCTGGAACCATCTGCATTCCAACAGCAACGCGACTCTCGGAAGATGCGCAATGACAGTTTACACGGCGAAAACGTGACGTGTGAGTCTGCAAGTCGGATTCAGAGGTAGCAACTCATGACTGGGCTTCACGATTGGCTTTGACGTTTTTGTGTGGCCGCCGGCCGCCAGAGGAACAAGTTTCTCGTTTTTGGGGAACGGCCCAGATATTAACCACTTCGCAGTCCACTTTGGGACCAAGCTGCGGGATGCTCCAGCGGCCTTACGAGATCCTCGGAGTTACCGAACAGATATGCCCTTTTTCGGACTCCACCCGCTTCTGGCTACAATGTCTGGTGCTCTGCACTTTTGGTTTGTCTCTGTGATATGTCTCAGCATTTGGATGACATGATAGCCTTGCGTCTTTACGGTGATTCTGCCGCCGAAAGAGCTGCAACTTTTCCCCGACACTGCCTGAGACGTCTCAGGTATACTATGTATTCTCTAGCGGAAGAGACGTGGCTCTCAGAAACTGAGCTCGAGAGGTGGGGACAAAACCATCTACGCTACAAGTTTGGCTCTCAAGGAGTGACCGAAGTTGAGCATAGCAACAGTAAGGTGGAGGCGTTTTTCCAACCAACTGTCTGCTTTAAGTTGAACGCGGCGCTGCTCCACGGAAGGAACGGATCTAGGTGGTCAGTGCACTTCGTCAGAGATGGCAGTATACATGTAGAATTTGATATTAACAGTGTCTGTTCGCGCAGCTGCCCCGAAGTTCCTCTTTTTCTGGAGACGTGGGGTCCGCTGTAGCTCTCGGTTCTCCTTGAAACTGTCCTATCCGCTGGCTTTTCTCACAGTTATGGCACCCGAAGGCAGGCCGCTGAGCGCAACATCGTATTTAAACCCCATAAACGGCCCGCCATCTCCTGGGATATCCTGATCAAATTGGCCACGTCCTCGAGGGCAGGAGGACGTCTTCTCATGCTATGATCATCTTCCGTGGCTCCGCTACTAGGGTTTCTCCTCCGGTCAGGCAGTATATACCCCAGGTTTTCAACACTGTGGCAGCCTCCCTGTCAAGGGAGAGTCATGGAACATCTCAACGAAGCAAATACAGACCCCCCCAGCAAGTAAGAGGCGAGGCTGCCAGCATCTCGTGCTATCGCTGAGGCCTTTGCTGGCGGTCCAAACTACGACTACCCTGACAGTTGTTCCGGACCTTGTGCGCTGCTGAGAGGGTCCCCGTCTTGAAACTGGGCCCGAAGCTCCTTACACATGTGTTTGAGTCGATGGCCCTTAATTCCAATGTGCAGTGGGTGTCTGTGAAGTCTTACGGCATTTCGTTGGTCTTCGACACTGCGCCGTCTGGGCTACGTTCGTGGAGTTCACCACCAAGGCCAAGCACGAAAAGCCTCTGCCGTGGTCAATGTTGAGGGCAACTTCTTCGTCAGAGACTTTGGCACTACGACATCAGGGAAGTGTGCCGTCTACGTGGACGCGGAAAATCCTCCAGAAATGGTAAGGTACGCGAACTTCCGGTCCGTTTCCGTAGCTATTTGCATGTGTCTGAGGTTCGGCAACCCTCAAAAAGCGCGGGTGCATGCGGTTTCCTCCCGGCCGCAGGTTGCGACCGTTTGTCGATTTTTCGCTTGCGTGCACCGGCAAGAAAGCACCGGGATCGTGGCCCAAACGCTTTTCATTTTCATCCAGATCCTGAAAGTGACTTTTCCGCTGCGTGTCACCGCTGAATTTGCTCTCAGGTTCCTCGCACAGGGACTCACGCACTGGGCATCCCGTGGTGGCGTTGCGGCCTTTCTTTGTCGTCCAGGGGCGACTGCTCCAAAAACTCTTGCTATTTTCCCCTTCATCTGTACTGCAAAAAGATGGGAGTGTATCCTCCCGTAGCAGGTGGGCCCATCTACTGGGCACTCCGCAACACGTTCCTCGGCGCGCGTCGGACGTCTTGCCGTCTCATGCGCGCGTACGACATGAACTGGGACATCTCCAAAGTCGTTTGCAATGGCGTTCCGAGGAACTCTTACAACCCGAGCGTGAATGAGTGGATTTGGAATGTCGACACAGATCTGTGGAATGGTGCGGGAGGAAAGGCCTGGTTCATTCTGAGCGGACAGGTCATGTTCACGTTCTTCTGGTCCTTTTCGCTGTACACCCTTCTCGAGCGCTGGTACGTCAACGGCAAGATTGATACGTTCAGCAAGTGGCAAGGCCGTCCGACAGACTAAATTTCGCCACCGAGAGCCCATCTGCGTCAAAATGCGATCCTCTTGTGGAAGGTCTTCACCGAAAGAGTTCCCTTTTCTCGATGCTCGTTGGCGACGTCTAGTGGGTTCCGTCCTGTCTGTGGTCCCCGACGCGCGCGCCGGTGTTGACGGCTGAGAGTTCACAGTCCAGCAGCTCTGTAAACGGCTGCTCGCTCTTCTGTCTCTCTCCGCGCGTGTGGACGAGGGGAAAAACGTTGCTCCAGCTTTTGAGTTGCACGAGCAAACTGGGGCCGGACGCAGTTGACGCCTCCCCGACGATCAAAACGTGGAGGCAGTGCCTGCTGGCATTGGTGACGTGGGACGGTATGAGGGTGCCTTTTGTGATGATGCAACCGTGTTGATGAGCTATGTGAACGAATATGAGTGTGCATGCGGACGATTGTCGCATGAAAAGGACTTCTGTGCTGCGCCCGAGTTCAACATCCATTCCCTTGTGAAAAAATCACTGACCGATTCCTGTATTGAAGAACACGAATCGACAGCAGCGGAAACGCGAGAAAGTCTCTTTTTGACGATAGGTCGGAAAGAGTATTCAGAGGATAGCGACTCCGGGGGTACTTCTTAGGTTGTCCGGGGGCGAAACTGGGTTTTCTTCGGCTTCCCAGGAAAACGTACCATTTCGCCAAAAGAATCGAACACACCTTACAAAACGTACGTGTGCGTTGTAAGCTTTGGAGATAGACAGAAAAACAGGCGAGATGTGATTGGTAACGACTCCTGGCTCAAGAGGCGAGCCGGTCCGGAGCGGTGGGTTCAAGAGTTCGTTTGTGAAGCAAGTCGCATCTAGCATACGCTGATTCATGTGCTTCCACACGCTACACACACCGCACTCGAACTGGAAATCGTCCGTAGTACCCCGGAGGCTGACGATGGGTCCCGGGACAAGGTTCGTCGCTTCAGAACCTAAACACCGGTCTGTGTTCATGCGCAGCCAACCGTGCACTGAAACCGAGGGGTGACACGTGGGAGAAAAATTAAGATTGCTCCTGTACCAAGATGCAGTGATCTAAGAATATGTTTGAGTTGGCGTCTTCTCGGCGTTGCCTTAGGCGTATAGCCGTGCATATCTGTATCTTACCCCTGCAAGGATGGCCAGAAAGTCTAACAGTTTAGATGCTAGGGGGACAACACCGGAAAAGCTTAGTCTAGGCAGTGACAGGAGAGCACAACGCAGGCAGCTTCGACCAGCAGCGGAAGAAAGTTTTCCTTCTGCTTAATGCCACTAAGACCTCGCTTCCTATATGGCGCACGGAGGATCACCCGAGCACTAGGATGCCGCCGCCGCGATGGCATCTCAAACAGTGCCCCGATCTACACGAGAAACCGGACCATGCGCAAGTCATGTGAAACGCCCTGTTCTTGGCAAGTTCTTTCGAGTTTACGCAATTCACAGCTTAAGTGAGCATTTGTGTGTAAGCCCTATTGTGCCGAAGAACTTTGTTCATTTTTTCTGGTTTGGACGAACCACCTCTTTCGGCGTGTCGCTGGGCGTGAGTGACTCAGTCGGCTGTCCCGTTTCTTTCGGACTTTCTTTCCTAGTGGTACCGACAAGCTGAATTTTCCATGCGTTATACCATCGCACACCGTGGACGTATCTCTGGTCGAATGAAAGTCGACCGGCCATGCGCCACAAAAACCTTTGTCGCAGAAGGCAGACTGAAATACTGAGGCTAGAAGAACCCCTTGTACGAAAACAAAAAAGAAAAACCTCTTACCGTGTTGAAGTTGACCCTGGGACAGAGTTCCCTCCAAAAACACTAGGAGGTCCCTACGAAAAAAAAACCTGCTAAGCACATTGTCCACGTCGCTACCTGATACACTACGCTGGTTTCTTCCAACTGCACGCTTTCTGTTCCAGGCTTTTCCAAACGCTCGGTTGAGGCAAACGTCTCTTCTGCGAAAGCCAAAGCGTGTACTGTCCATTCTTCCTCTCCTGTCAGATTTCCGTCCGCGTAGTTTTCTCCTGTCGAGGCCAGGAGAGCTAGAAGGATGTCGTTTGGGATGCGCTATAAAAACCTCTTTCGAAAGCCACCGAGCCGCAGACTTCCTCAGAGAAAGAACCTAGATGCTGTGCTCCTTGCCTCATCTCGGAAAACAGTCAGGGGTACTAGCGCCGCATGGAGGAGTCCAAGCGGTTGACGTCACGCGGCATAACTGCATGCACAAAACGAAAAAACATGCGTGCTCCGGCATCGAATTTGGTCTTTTGAGCATCTCCACTGCTTCGTTCCACGAAAGCTTCGCCAAGCACTCGATGCAACGGGCAGCCCTCCTCTTTTCAGCTGCTCCCTTGAACGTGAATGCACGGAAACACTCTTTCTGCATCATTCTTCGTTCTCTTGCCTGCGTGTGTCTACGACTAGACAGTCCCGTAACCCTGGAGGCACTACGCCGTAGATAAAAAATTTGTGTGCACACATCGATTTGTGGAGAGAAACAACCTGCTGCATAGGATAGCATAGACACTACTTCTGAGCGCGCACACCCCATCACTCACGCTGGAATATCCAGGAACCCGCCGTGCCTGTCGAAAACCTATCCTCATGACAAAAATGCCGAGAGACTTACAGCAGCTGAGTTGGGAGCAAACAAGGAAGGCGATAAAGATGAGGAAGGTCAAGAGCCACTGCAGACGCCGGCACAGCGACATGCGGGGAAGCAAAATGAGATGGGAGAAAAGGAGGAGGGCTCGCGTTTTGCGGGGAGACGAAACATTCGCGACTCTCTAGTCGACGCTGTTGAGTCAGTTTTTGAGAAAGCACCTGTCGCACACCCACTACCGATTGGTAGAAAGACGTTTTCCCGTGTCCTCCGTACACAGCCAAGAGACCGTGCTCCCTTTGTGCCGCCCGCCTGTCCCCGAAACCTGTTTCTCTCCCTTTCCCCTCCATTCGAAGGCGCTCTCACGTGTCTCACATGCCACCAAAAAACCGGCGACAGACTGGCACAGAAGCGCGTCAGGAGAACAAAAAAGGACAGCAGCAGGAGTCTATCTCGACGCCTACACCCCTTTTAATGTCCTTGCTGTGCCACCAAAGGAACCCAGAGGTTCCTGGGGCCAGCTGAAAAGAGGGAGATTCCGGGCGATGTTCGCAACGGGTGGAAAACTCTTGTGGAGCATTCGCGAGATCTGTCCGTTCCTGGACAGGAGGAAGGCGCGCCTCAACTAGCAAAGCACGTTGCCGAAACGATGCAGGGTCTTTGTCAAAGGAAGCGACACGCGCGGGGGTAACATGGGAGAAACGTGGTCATAGAAAACTGAAAACGCCTTTTCGACAGAGAGACGCGCGATCGCCGATGCTCATATGAGTAATCGTACCTGCATCCACCAAGGCCTCAAGTATTTTTGGATGTAGTACCACACGTCCATTCTCGGGAGGGGCCTCGCCATGTCCTGCGCGGCGCAGAGCTGTTCGGCAAAAAGAAGAGAGCGCCTCCGATTCAGAAACGACGAGACGTCCGCGGCTCGGCTGTCAACTTGCAGGAGCTCTGGATGTACGAGAAGACTAAGACTGCATGCGTTCTGCGGCTTCTACTCCGCGAGGCAGGAACGCCTTCGTGAGCGCGAGGAAGTTCAAAACATGTGCATGCAAATACGTCGAAAATCTCGCAACGCACACACATTTGAATATATATATATATATATATATATTGACATTTATATGCGGAAAGACCGCTTAAGAAGACGGCGTCTGCGAGTACAACAGGTCACTGTCAGATACATCTGGATGCATGCTTATCTGGAAGGGAACGAGTAGCACTAAAGACTTGTGCCTTTACCCATGGATGCACACTTGCATTGCACGGGACGCTGGATGTGTGAGAGGATTATGGCGACGGGGGGGACTCTCTTCCCTCACAGGCGATCCTAGACACAACGAAACAGCTGGTCCGAGAGGGTTGCCGCGCAGATTCTAAACACGAGTGTGTGAAGAGCTCACCACGGTACAAGAAAGAAGAAAAACGGCGAAGGCGACGATGTGGGGCAACAACGCCCTCGCATCCAGAGCACCCGGCGTCCGTCTTCTCCGTCTCCCGTCGTTCTCTCTCGTTTCTGAAGCCCCGAGGCGACTTTCTGTGAGTTGGACGGACAGCCTGCGGTCTTGAGTGACGCGCTGCAGCTTCTCGATGAGACTTCTGTTTTCACTCAGCAGCGAATTCCGGCCTTCCTTCAGCTGTCCAACCTCATTCTGCAGCTGCGTGATCTGCTCGTACAGCTGGTTTTCCGTCCCTTTGAGTTTCTCGTGGTCCTCAGACAGCCGCTGGTACTCGTTGCCCAGCTCACTGAGGCGACTGAGAAATTCAGGAGAAAACGCCATCTTCCCGAGAAGGCAACGCACAGGCACGCGGAAGAAGACGGAGGGGACTACAGCTTCACCCGGCCAGCCTTGCCCCTATCGGGCAGGGACAGGGGGGGTGGGGGGGGGGGAGGGCGGCAGGAGGGGAAAAAAGCGGAAATGGAGAAACGGTGGACGGACGACACAAAGCTACTCCGCCGCCTCACGCCCCTGCCGCCGTGGCGATAAAGAAGAGAAAGAAACTTTCTCAGCGCTCGCGGGGACGGTGGGAAGCAAGGGCGCGGCGCCGTTTCAACGCGGGCTCCGTGTAGCCGGGGGACGGATCCGACTTTCAGAAAAAGATCCACTAGAGGAAAGCCGCCTTCCTCTACCGGAGTTGAGAAAAACAGACACGCAAACGGTCTGAGAAAAAGAACTTCGATACGGCTTCTAAAAAGAGTTGAGAAGTCACAGCCTAGGAGGCGAACCGACGGCGCGAAGACACCGCGACTGTGTGCCGTGCATGAACATCGGTGACGAATCGTCCAGAGTCTCAGAGGACGTCGCTTTTTTTTTGCCTCTCCGAAACAAACCAGAACGTCAACTGGAGAGAGAAGGCGGAGCCCTGAGTGGCTGTGCTTAACAAGGCGAGACAGGGGCGGGAACTTCCCAGCATTAGCAAGACGCGGAACGCATGACCTGAGGCGGCGGGGAGAGGTGTAGCCACATGTCGAGACAAACGAACCGCAGGCCGTGTGCTTTTACAGGAGTTTCGATTTGTTTTTCTACGGTGGACGCCGAGGAAAACAGCAAAGTGTGCAGAAATCTGCGGTCTCTGGTTGGACCATGAAACAGTTTTCTCGGACCCAAGCTTGAACCGCGTGCTCGCCGGCTGTCCAACCACTCAACTTCCCATGTTTGTCTTTTCAGAGGTTTGAGGTTCCAGCAGCAGACAGAACGTGGAAAGCGCGCGGAAAAGAAGAAGGCACAGTCGCATAAACGGAATCGCAAAGAAGCGATGAAGAGGAAAGGCCCTCGGATTTCTTTTTCATACCTGGAAAAGAGCCGAAATCAACCGTTTCCGAAATTTGCCGCGAGGCCATCATCCCGAACCTCCTCACCCCATTCACCGCGGGGACACGAGCATCCCAACTTTTCTACCAGCTTTCTCTGAGGTTCTTCCAAGGGGTTCGTCTGCTGCGAGTTGTTTCCACAAAGGCACGAGAAAAGGAAAGCCTGACGGGTAACTGCTCGGTGCCGAAACAGAACGACGGAGACATTGGCATATTCGTGGCAAACCGTTGACATTGGCAGAGAGATCTCTCGACACCGCATGCATGTAGTGAGAACCACGGGAAGCGACACACATCTTGGGCGTTCTTGCCGCACAAAGTCGAAACAAGGTAGTTAAGGTGAACCAGTGGCTGAACAACCCTTTTAATTGATTATGCTGACTTCAGTCCCGATAAACTGCAGTATTGGCGAAAGCCTGTGGATCCCGCGGAAGTGACATATAGCCAGTGAGGCGGAACTGCCAAAGTTCTCAATCTATGCGTTCGCAGAACGTGGGAAAGACTGTGTGAGGACGCCTCGTCCTCGAGAGGTGACAGAAGCGTTTTGCCAGGGAAGGGACAGTGGGGGCGTTCTCGCGCAGGAATCCGCGAGGAAGCGCAACAGAAAAAGGCTGCTCCAGGGGTGGTGCGACGGTCCAGACAGCTGATTACTGAGGTAGGAGGGAAACACCCGGGGACACGCCGACTGCAAAGAGTTCTTGCTCGCTCCCGTAGTCCATGCCACGCAGGGCATCCCAGGCGTGGCGGATTCAGTCGTCCGTGGTTAGGGTGAACTCGGTTCACCGAAACGGAGTAGGAGAGTTAGCGTCGTTTGAATCCCTCTGGAATGAAGCCTGGCACATTGGTGTTTCGAAAGGGGGGGGGGGGGGACAGCGGCTGGTTCGTGAAGCGGGTCATCGATATAGAAGTGAGCGGCAGAAAAGTAGTGAAAAAGTAAAGTGGACCGAGTAGTTCTCCATGATGCGCATGCAGTCAACTAAGCTGACTGGAGCGTGCCGTGTTGACTGTCCCCCGAGGCTGCACTCCCAACGGCAAAGTGCAAGGACACTTGACAGGCAGCGCCGTCGCTTGGGCGTGCTGAAGCTTTTCCGAAACGTGAAGAATGAGACAGCACGTTCCACAAACTTGGTCGTGGCGAACCATGCGTGAGAGGATCTCAATCCCCTCATACGATACGATTACGAAAAGAGTGCAGGCGGTCGCTGTCGATACGTCCTACACTCGCCAAGCCTGGTTGATGCTGACCCAGAGTTTAAAACGACTGAGATCGCCGTGTCACGAGTAAAGCTGGTCCCGATTGAAAGATGAACATGTATATCTCCCCTCACATTGATCTCAGAGTGAAGGCATGCAGTTGGAGGAGCAGTCACTCCTTCAATCTAAAATCAGGCAGCCAATTGTGGTGTGAGTGCGACGCCGTCTCCAGCCGTCGATTCGTAACGGATCCGCGCGCCGGGGGGTTCACTGACACAGATTCAAAAACACAGAGGGGCACCGACCTATAAAATGGAAACTGTACGTGTACACTTATTTGCATACCATTTTGAAGAGTACATGCAAAAACAAACAACACAATTCACACCATCACTTTCGCATGTACGTACATAGCTCCATACAGATCAGATCTGCACGGTTTGGCAGGCTATGCATGGGGTTAGAGGTTCCTGTTTAAAACGAATATCCCACTGGGAAAATCAGAAGGCAAACTTGCGGTACGTTGTGGACTTCATCGGTAGTTCCGTTGTGCAGCCGAACTCTGTTACAAGGCTACCGGCCCGAAGGAAATTTGAGCCCGCTGCGTCGACAACAAGCACGGACGCAGGAACGCCAGGCATGATTCTCTAAGTGGGGCACGAAAAGTCTTTTGTCCACGAAAAGTGTTGCGTCCACGTAGCTATAATACATATTATACACAAGATTCAGATGCATGCTTTTGTACCTTCCAATATGGATATGCAAACATCGGTATATCTGTACGTTTCGGTTTTTGGTGTACGCATGATGAGTGAGAAACAATAATCAGTCAGCGACACCCCACGCCGACGTCACAGAAGAACGATTTTTTGTGCGTAAGCATTCCACGGGATAGACTTGCACGGTTTCTGCCCTTCTGCATCACTACATGAAGTTTAACTGAAGAACCGAGGGATTTTCGCCTACTTGAGTGAGTGGTATTGCTACGTTTTGGCAACAAAGAACGGCATGAAGTGTTCCTCGAACCTGCGCCTGTCCTGCCGGTGGAGGCACAGCGCTGCATAATTTGGATCTTGCAAGTGACGCATGCCCGCTCCTTTTCCTCTTGTGAGGAGCTCAAAACGCAATTACAGAGATTCGAAGTTAACTCAATTTAAGCACGTCACAAGGCTGCTCTTTTTCAGAGACTGCTACTGGGGGGCAAAGAGTGAGCGATGCGCACCGGCGCAGACAGTCTTTGCTACAGTTGTAAATTCGAGCAAACAACGCAGTCGCTATCGCTTGAAGTAGTTGAAATCCTTTGGCGTCCGTTCATAGCAAACAGGAACGAATACAGCAGCACACACGCAATCAAGGTAGCCCAACTGCTTCGAGATTCTACAACTCTCCGCTTGGCAATGGCGAGTACGGCAGTGGGATTTTCTAGCGAATTGTGGAGAGCAGGTGTATTCACGAGTCTTTTGCAAACTGCAAGAGAGGTGAAAGGTCCCAGAACACAGTGTGAGTACGGGGGCTACTCTAGGCACAACCTACGCTGCACTTTTCTTCGTCGACAGAGAGGTACGGAACGACGCAGGAGAGAGGCGGGGTATTAATTTCGCATGAGAAGACCCGAAAGACTGGGAAAGGGGAGAAAAAAAGGAATACACAGGGGGCGGGGAGTGGCAGGCAAGAATGTGGAGCTGAATAAGGAAGTGGGGATGTGTCGGAATGGTCCCGTATCCGTCACCAGTGTCAGGCTGAGGTATGCCTCAGAGTGCCCCATATCTCTACTATTTCGCTGAAGCGTCATTTCTGCTGCATCATTGTGACTGTTTTTACATAGGCACAGCCCATGTTGGTTCATGTGATTGAGGCGTCAGCTGGGGAAAAACAGTGAGTGCCGGAAGACAACAGAAAGAGAAGTTTCTTCTCGAGCAGATCTTTCTACAGAGCCACTCTGCTGGGAAAGGAAAACATTGCCGTTGGCCGTTCAGGGAAAGAGACAGATACAGTGGCAAGTGAGAATCGTGCCCAAATTGATCCGATACACGGAGTACTAAACTGCGAAGGCGGCATCTCTCCGCTATCTGCCACCAAGACGTCGTGCGCCGTGGCGAGAGAACTCTCCGGAGACAATGACTTCGACGTACCCATCGCCACTGCCTCTATGATACGAGTGCGGACTGCCTTTTCTGTGACTACAACGCCTTTCTGGCTTGTGGAGTCTCTACAGTTTTGCTGGCAAAGAAGTATTTTGGGGGTTGCTGTTCAGTTCTGTGCCACAGAATCAAGGCTGGTAGGATCTGCCTACATATTTCAAGTTTCCACCGCCTCTGGGCAGAGAAGTGGAGGTTTTCTGCGTGCCTAGTCGCCGTGAACCTGAGGGCTGCTTTACTGCACTCGATCTAAGCAAGATTTCGCTTGATCGCAGAGGAGGTCGGATGGGAATGAAGATCCTACAGATTACACACGGTGCTTCGAAAGTCTGCTCGCACGCTCCATTCCTGAAACTACGCCCACACAACGTGCCGCTGTCAAGAAGCGAACCTGCAATGTGTGCTGAGAAGTGTATCCTTGAGTGGCGGAAGCCTTCAAGGAATTCGGCGGAAACAGCCCCCCCCCCTTCCCCGCCAAGGACTCTTGTGACTAAGAACTGGCAATTACTCATGAGAAATTTCCTCTCAAGCGCCTCCTTGTCGATCCCACCATGCTGTGTCCTCCAAATGCGGAGAACTATCAGCCCCCGCCTCCTCTTTTGGTGGATTCCGCTTCCATCCCGACTGTCAGGGCGTCCCAGCGGAGGGTCGACGGCTCTGTTCGTTTCCTCTCGCTTTCGCCGTTTCGCTTCGGCCTTGAGATCTCGAGAAACGCCTGGGACAGTTCGAGAGGCACCTTTCCAGAAGGCAGGACGCATTTGGTGGATGGAGCTGCTTGCGTCCTTGCGTCGCGTTAACGAGATGGCGTACACCATCCGTGCGGAAGGACCTTCACGGACTTTCTTTGGGGAACTCGCGCACTCGCGGCTGTTCTTTTTGACAAAAATCGAATTAGAAACACTCAACGCTGGCAAGCGGTGGTCACTGAAGAGCATGATTACGAGGACGCCGCCTCGGTTGATAAGAAACACCCACCTGTTATAGAAAACTCGAGATGCAAACATAATCGGAAAAACCGAGCTTGTCGGAGCTCCCCCGTCCTTGAGCCGCGCTGAAGAGTCAAACCGAGGCACTCCCTTTCCCAAACCTCCAGTTACCTGCCTCGCCTTCCCGTGACGCGTCGGAGAAACGTGAATCCGCCCTTGGATGCGAACTGGCTGCCTCACTGGTACAGAGATTCACCGACGCCGATTGGAAAACGACCTTTCGTTGTGAGATTGTGTCTCCTGCCAAGAATTTAGAGGAAGTCTGCCTCAGCCGGAGACGTCCGGACCCAGCGGCGCTCCCGCCTAAACTCTAAACCCTAGGTCAGCCCATTCAATGTATAAGAGAGTCAGCCTCGTCAACTAGAGTCGGATCGGCATCGTAGGAATTCACTGCGCCCGCCACTCCAAGAGGGAAAGCTGGTTTCGTTGTGTCCGACGGTGACATGTCCGTGGTCATGCAGGAGAGACTCGCGACCTTCGTCTGTGCCTTACCGGAATCTGCATCTTTGCTGAAAACAGACAAACCTGCGAAAGGGGAGGCGGAACTGGTGCCTACGAGGTCCCCACTTCCCAGGACCGACTGCGCGAGGCTTGCTTCCTCCGCGAGCTCTCGGATTCCCTGGAGAACCACAAGACGCAAAAAACCACACGGGAACTCGTGCGCCTTCGCAAAAAATGCCCAGCAGAGATACAGACCACTCCAGATATCTCCCCTCCTTAAAACTTGGAGATACGAGCTACCGACTTTCTTAAGGCAAAGCGGAACGCGACGACCATGCCAAACGTGAAGACTATACTTATGCTCAATATATATATATATATATATATATATATATATATATATATATATATGGGTTGGTACCCAGAGTGGTTCACACACAAGAGCAACACAGATATACAGTGCGTGATGAAGGCAAATGATAACTCCTGTGGCTTTCCAAGGAGCGCGTTGGCTTTGAGTTCTCCCGGCAAACGCTGCAGTTAGATTGCGCGTCATCGGGATAAGTCCGTATACGAGACTTGCCCCCTGGGGACTGTCCCCAGAGGCATCCCCGGAGGACTCGTTGCTAGCAACAGGATCGGCCGAATCAGACCGAATCAGACTTAAAGTCGGCTGCGTTACCGAGGAAGCGCAGAGCAGACCCAAAGGGACAGTTGTCTTCGTTGTTCGCCCTCGCCCGTCACCGTGTTGGGGAGTTCGAGGCTGCGGCCTACCTGGAGAATGCGTGCATGTTGCCCGGCCAGAAGCTTTCTCGCCTGGGTCACATGCTGGTTCTGTTGCACGAGGTGAGCAATGTCTCTTTCGAGGCGCTCCTTCTCCTCATTGAGTATGCGATGTTGATCTGTTAAGAGCTTGACAGTGTTTTCGAGGTGGACGACACGGACGGCAACGCTCCTGGTTGCAGTCATGACACTGCTATAGTCCGCAACATCTGGAGACCTTCGGGCAGTTGCAGCCTCACTGCTCGGGCCGTTCGAAGCTCCGTGCATTTCAGAAAAATCGAGGATGTGGCCAACGACTTGTTGCTTCTCGTTCGTTAGACGCTCGATTTCGTCGCACGCTTTCCTGTAATCGGCTGCAAACTTTTCCTTGAGGCGATTCTGCTCGTCGGTGAGACGCCTCACGCACTTGTCCATTTCGATCTTTTGGCGCTCTTTGTTTTCTTCGACGATGTTTCGCTCATTGTTCAGAGCATCCTGAAGTTTGTTACGCTCCATTGTTGCCTCCGCAAGTCGCGCCCCCAGACTCTGGATCTGCTCGGCCATTTGCCGTTTGTCTTCTTCGGCGCTGCGAAAGTCCTGCTCGAGTCGGGATTTCTCTTCCTCTAAGTGCTTCGCGGCTGCAAGCGCCTCCTCCCTGGCCGACTCCATTGCCCGGATCTTCTTCTCCAACTTTTGTTTTTCTTCATCGTGGGCCAGCTGCATGTTCTGAAGGGCGTGCTGCTTGTCCTCGCCGAGCTGTTTATTCTTCGCTGTGAGGGTCCGAATCCGCATCCCCAACAGCCGGCTCTCTTCAGTCAGTTGCTTCGTCCTGTCTCCCAGCTGACGCTTCTCGACATGCAGCGCCTTGACCTGCTCGGCGACTCTCGTTTGCTCCTCGGCGGCCAACCGCAGCTGAAGGACCACAGGCAGAAGGTCCAAGCGGCGCGTCGACATGAATCACGGAAAAAGGTTTTTAGGTTCATGCTGCGCGCCTCCACGCTCCCGTTCCGCATCGCGCTTCTTGCCCCGTCGACGCATTTCGAATCTGAGTGTGCTGGGTTCTCGGTACAAACGGCACCGCTGCGAGACGGCTTAACACCCCACTTCTGAAATGCAGCAGAAAAGCGAAAGAGTATATGTACGCCCGGGCGAAAACACTGCATCTCAAATGCGCCTCTCCCATCACAAGTCTGTTGCGGCCCAACGACCTTTGTGTTCGATGCGTGGACCAACACTTCCACGAGAAAAAGAAATCACTTGTTTGTCCTGCTACCTCCTCCGCTAAGTTTATCTTTAGCTCGCAAAGGAATTCTGACAAGGACAACCTGCGCGCGTCGCCCACGCGTCGAATTCAGTGCTAGTTGGGGTGATTGGAAGGGACTACGAACGCCGAGCTGCCTGCCGTCAACGCTGTGCATGAAAGAGGAGGCGGCTGTTCGTCATACCTGGTCAGCAGCGTCTTGGCGCTTCTTGTTAAGGGACTTGTTCCTCTCCGAGAGCTCGACAATTTCCTGAGAGCGGAACCGGGCAAGGCACCACGAAACCACATGCAGGCACTGCTAGTCTCTTGACTGCAGGAGCGACACAGACGGCGATCCGCTACTTTAGGCCTTCTTGAACTACAAAAGGGAGGTTTTGAAAGCGACAAACCTGCTGATCCAGGAACCGCGGTGTATCGACAGGGATGATGCTGCCGTGTGCGGCGCTGCAAACGACCCACGCGTCGTGGTTCATTTGTCATCACTGCTTATTCCATGACCGGGCTTCCGGCATACGTCGTGGTTCACACCTCAAGCTCAGAAGGATCTACAAGAAAGACGCTGCGCCTGCATCGAGCGCAGTCGTGCAGCCTTTCCGACAGTATCTACGCAAAGTGAAGCGTCCATGGACACCGCACGATTTTACACACGGTCACCGACAGACATAGGTGAGGCGCATTTGGACGAAAGAAAAACGCTCGGCCAGGACTCTCCTTCCAGGTGACGGAGAGAATTCCACGCGTGTGGGGCATCGCGGAGAGGGATTGACAGGGAAGCCCGAGAACATCGTCACTTTCGAGTTGCTCTGAAGTTTGGGGCTCACCGCTTTCAGTTTTTCCTGACTTTCCCCCATCTTTCCCACGGACGCCGCGTGGGTTAGCCTTTCTCTCTCCAGTTGTTCTCTCGTTTCTGAAGTCTCGAGGCGACTTTCTGTGAGTTGGAGGGACAGCCTGCCATTGTCCTCTTTGAGTTCCCGGAACTCGTCTTGGAGCAGGCTATGGTCTTGAGTGACGCGCTGCAGCTTCTCGATGAGACTTCTGTTTTCACTCAGCAGCGAACTCCGGCCTTCCTTCAGCTGTCCAACCTCATTCTGCAGCTGCGTGATCTGCTCGTACAGCTGGTTTTCCGTCCCTTTGAGTTTCTCGTGGTCCTCAGACAGCCGCTGGTACTCGTTGCCCAGCTCACTGAGGCGACTGAGAAATTCAGGAGAAAACGCCATCTTCCCGAGAAGGCAACGCACAGGCACGCGGAAGAAGACGGAGGGGACTACAGCTTCACCCGGCCAGCCTTGCCCCTATCGGGCAGGGACAGGGGGGGTGGGGGGGGGAGGGCGGCAGGAGGGGAAAAAAGCGGAAATGGAGAAACGGTGGACGGACGACACAAAGCTACTCCGCCGCCTCACGCCCCTGCCGCCGTGGCGATAAAGAAGAGAACGAAACTTTCTCAGCGCTCGCGGGGACGGTGGGAAGCAAGGGCGCGGCGCCGTTTCAACGCGGGCTCCGTGTAGCCGGGGGACGGATCCGACTTTCAGAAAAAGATCCACTAGAGGAAAGCCGCCTTCCTCTACCGGAGTTGAGAAAAACAGACACGCAAACGGTCTGAGAAAAAGAACTTCGATACGGCTTCTAAAAAGAGTTGAGAAGTCACAGCCTAGGAGGCGAACCGACGGCGCGAAGACACCGCGACTGTGTGCCGTGCATGAACATCGGTGACGAATCGTCCAGAGTCTCAGAGGACGTCGCTTTTTTTTTGCCTCTCCGAAACAAACCAGAACGTCAACTGGAGAGAGAAGGCGGAGCCCTGAGTGGCTGTGCTTAACAAGGCGAGACAGGGGCGGGAACTTCCCAGCATGAGCAAGACGCGGAACGCATGACCTGAGGCGGCGGGGAGAGGTGTAGCCACATGTCGAGACAAACGAACCGCAGGCCGTGTGCTTTTACAGGAGTTTCGATTTGTTTTTCTACGGTGGACGCCGAGGAAAACAGCAAAGTGTGCAGAAATCTGCGGCCCCTGGTTGGACCATGAACCAGTTTTCTCGGACCCAAGCTTGAACCGCGTGCTCGCCGGCTGTCCAACCACTCACCCTCCCCTGCGTGTCTTCTGAGGTTTGAGGTTCCAGCAGCAGACAGAACGTGGAAAGCGCGCGGAAAAGAAGAAGGCACAGTCGCATAAACGGAATCGCAAAGAAGCGATGAAGAGGAAAGGCCCTCGGATTTCTTTTTCATACCTGGAAAAGAGCCGAAATCAACCGTTTCCGAAATTTGCCGCGAGGCCATCATCCCGAACCTCCTCACCCCATTCACCGCGGGGACACGAGCATCCCAACTTTTCTACCAGCTTTCTCTGAGGTTCTTCCAAGGGGTTCGTCTGCTGCGAGTTGTTTCCACAAAGGCACGAGAAAAGGAAAGCCTGACGGGTAACTGCTCGGTGCCGAAACAGAACGACGGAGACATTGACATATTCGTGGCAAACCGTTGACATTGGCAGAGAGATCTCTCGACACCGCATGCATGTAGTGAGAACCACGGGAAGCGACACATATCTTGGGCGTTCTTGCCGCACGAAGTCGAAACAAGGTAGTTGAAGGTGAACCAGTGGCTGAACAACCCTTTTAATTGATTATGCTGACTTCAGTCCCGATAAACTGCAGTATTGGCGAAAGCCTGTGGATCCCGCGGAAGTGACATATAGCCAGTGAGGCGGAACTGCCAAAGTTCTCAATCTATGCGTTCGCAGAACGTGGGAAAGACTGTGTGAGGACGCCTCGTCCTCGAGAGGTGACAGAAGCGTTTTGCCAGGGAAGGGACAGTGGGGGCGTTCTCGCGCAGGAATCCGCGAGGAAGCGCAACAGAAAAAGGCTGCTCCAGGGGTGGTGCGACGGTCCAGACAGCTGATTACTGAGGTAGGAGGGAAACACCCGGGGACACGCCGACTGCAAAGAGTTCTTGCTCGCTCCCGTAGTCCATGCCACGCAGGGCATCCCAGGCGTGGCGGATTCAGTCGTCCGTGGTTAGGGTGAACTCGGTTCACCGAAACGGAGTAGGAGAGTTAGCGTCGTTTGAATCCCTCTGGAATGAAGCCTGGCACATTGGTGTTTCGAAAGGGGGGGGGGGGGACAGCGGCTGGTTCGTGAAGCGGGTCATCGATATAGAAGTGAGCGGCAGAAAAGTAGTGAAAAAGTAAAGTGGACCGAGTAGTTCTCCATGATGCGCATGCAGTCAACTAAGCTGACTGGAGCGTGCCGTGTTGACTGTCCCCCGAGGCTGCACTCCCAACGGCAAAGTGCAAGGACACTTGACAGGCAGCGCCGTCGCTTGGGCGTGTTGAAGCTTTTCCGAAACGTGAAGAATGAGACAGCACGTTCCACAAACTTGGTCGTGGCGAGCCATGCGTGAGAGGGTCTCAATCCCCTCATACGATACGATTACGAAACGAGTGCAGGCGGTCGCTGTCGATACGTCCTACACTCGCCAAGCCTGGTTGATGCTGACACAGAGTTTAAAAGGTACGCGTCTGCTTGCGTGTGCTTCTCTGTACTCTGAGAGCGAAGTGGAGTGAGACACGAACAATCGAGTGTGCGTTAGCGCTCAGACCAGACCGGTTCCGCCGCACAACGCTCTTCAGAATGACGACTGAGTTCGCCATGTCACGAGTAAAGCTGGTCCCGATTGAAAGATGAACATGTATATCTCCCCTCACATTGATCTCAGAGTGAAGGCATGCAGTTGGAAGAGCAGTCACTCCTTCAATCTAAAATCAGGCAGCCAATTGTGGTGTGAGTGCGACGCCGTCTCCAGCCGTCGATTCGTAACGGATCCGCGCGCCGGGGGGTTCACTGACACAGATTCAAAAACACAGAGGGGCACCGACCTATAAAATGGAAACTGTACGTGTACACTTATTTGCATACCATTTTGAAGAGTACATGCAAAAACAAACAATTCACACCATCGCTTTCGCATGTACGTACATAGCTCCATACAGATCAGATCTGCACGGTTTGGCAGGCTATGCATGGGGTTAGAGGTTCCAGTTTAAAACGAATATCCCACTGGGAAAATCAGAAGGCAAACTTGCGGTACGTTGTGGACTTCATCGGTAGTTCCGTTGTGCAGCCGAACTCTGTTACAAGGCTACCGGCCCGAAGGAAATTTGAGCCCGTTGCGTCGACAACAAGCACGGACGCAGGAACGCCAGGCACGATTCTCTACGTGGGGCACGAAAAGTCTTTTGTCCACGAAAAGTGTTGCGTCCGCGTAGCTACCAGGATCCTTGAGGGGTCCAGATGACGGTTCGTGAGGGAGGTGCCGCGCCGCGCGATTGCCACTGCCAAAGTGACGGCTGTCGAGTCTATTCCTGTATCAAGGCAGCAGCGCTGAAACCCTTTGAACAACCGAAAGCCGTTTGCAAGGAGAATAATCCAATGAAGTATGGTGGACATTTACCATCCGTCATCATCACATGAAAAGGCAACTTTAAGCTCGGTGTCTATACCTGCAGGGTTCCTAGAACCATTTAAATGTAAGTAGAAGATTCCCATTGCCTTTCCGGTCCTGCAGAACAGTTGCGGTTCTAGGGAACCTGCACAACACTCTCCTTTTACTCTCGACAGTCCACTCCTCTCCACTCTCTCTCGCCGTCACCCAGCGGTTGTTTCCGGGCTGGCGGACTCCCCGCTGCGACTCGCGTTCCCATTTCGGTCGGACTCGCTGCAAGTTCATCGCTCGCACCATTTGGCGCCTGCACGAAGAAAAGCCGCTTCCCTTTCGCGGCAGGCCTTAAAATCAAAGAGAAAGGCACATACTTTGCAGGAAGAAACTCGAGAGGTTCTTTCCTCGAGAGATGCCAGGTGTCTCGACACGTGAGGTGGATCGATTCCCGCAAACCGTCGGTGTTGCACAATCCACACAACTGGCCGTCCTCTCTTTTTAAACACCCTTCCTTCTGTCTCCTTCTCCCGCTATTTTCCTCGCTCGAGTTAACCCTCCCAAATGCTCCTCAAAAAAGAGAAAAAATCCGAAATCCTTCGGACGCCGACAGCTACCTCGCGCGAACAGACGGCTGGCCAGCCGCTCTGTTGCATGCGCGACTCCCGCCTCGGTGTCTTGTTCCCGAAACGAGTTATCCGCCTTCTTTCGCGCAACAAAACACCTTCCGCGAGTTCCCTTTCCTCCCAGGTCAAGATGGCGAGGACAACGGACTGCTTTTTGTCGTGTTCCACCGTCTCTTTTACTGCGTCACGGCGCAAGACCTCCGGGGTTCGTTTGCGCAGCATCTCGGGCGTCCCGCTCTTCTCATGTACCCATTTCGACAAGCGAGGCCGTACGTGCGTCCTTTTCCCGCAAACTCTCATCCTAAAAGAGAGGCGTCCACCCGCTCGTCGATGCAGATGCGACACAAAGACTTTCTGGGCAGCAGGCAGGTGTGCCTTTGCGCTTCATGCACGGCTCGGAGCGCTCTCTCCCGTTTCTTTGCAAACGGCGAACCCGGTTTCTCCCGAGTGAGAAAATGAGGCAAACCGCGTAGGTTTCCCCCTTTCCGTTTTTTCTCGCTCTTTCCATCCTGCTCTCCGCGGCGTCCCGAAACTGTCGAACCCAAAATGAGCGACACTGAAACCCCCCGCGGGCCTAGAACCTCTGGCGAGCAAACCGGAGTGTCCGGAAAGCCTCATCGCGTGTCCCTCCCGCCGGATTCAGCAGGCCGAGAGAAAGGAAGATGCTCCAGCGACTCCTGGGGCCATAGAGAACCAACAGAGACAGAGACAGAGAATGCCGACTCGCCGTTTTCCGCGGTCGAAATCGCCTTCGTCAACTCGAAAGTGGGCCGAGGAGTCCTCGCGCGCAGGGCCTTCAAGAAAGGAGAGGTGAGCGAGGCGAATCCCGAAGACGTTGCAGGACGCAAACACGCACGGTGTCTTCTTCAGGCGAAAGTGTCTTCACAGCCACTTTCCATGAACCCGTTCATCTTCCTTTCGATGCGGACGCGTTCACACATCTCTCCGTCTACACAGGCACCGAGTTTCTGTCTCCGCATGTCCATTTCACAGGGAGTCGCACCTGCCTAGCGACCAGCGATTTCATCCTCAGCACCCCACGTCTCTCCATCGAGCAAATTCTCTCGATACCTCCATCTGCATGCACGCATATATATATATATATATATATATATATATATATATATAGGAGGGGAGGGGGGGTGTCAACATGAGACACTTCCATGTCGTGCATAGAAATTGAGGAGGGGCCGAAGACAGAAGCACGGCCTTGGCGACGAGGCACATCGCACCGACTCAGGAAGCTTCTTGTTGGATGAGAGGAAATACCGAACTTTGTCTTTCGTGAATGTCGTTTCTCCGGGAAGCTCAATCTTTTGTGTTTCTCTACAGGTCATCTACAACGATGCAGAGCCCCTCGTCGCTGCTCAGCATATCTACTCCGAGTGAGTGGTCTTGACGGAAAGGAAGAGAAACCTGAAGGTTTCCCGACGTGTGAAGAAATTGCTCGTGCTCGCGCCTACACCCTCTCGAGTTTCGTCTCATCTTTTGGGAACCCTTGTTTTCCACACACACGGGATTTCCAGTGCTTTTCACGTACGGCTGCTCGTCCTTCGCGTTCGCTTGTTCCTCGTCGTACGCCAGTCTCCAGAGACCTTCCCCTTTGCGCCCATATATATATGTACTGTATACATGTACTATATATATATATATATATTTTCAAAGCTTTAGTTCCACGTATCAGTTCTAACTCCATATAGTAAACGTACACAGACACGCCTCGGGGGGAGAGCGGCTCTGGCGCAGGCGTGTTCGCATGCCGTTTGTCTCGTCTCGCTCCTGTCAGGCGCTGCAGCTGGACCTGTGGGCGGTGCTTCACGTTCGTGGGGAACCTCCGCCAGCAGCTGGAACTGATTCTCTCCAAGTAGGATGCCCTACGCGTCTACCGACACTCATACACACGCCTGCATGCAAACAAATGCCTCTCTGCCAAAACGCGGTGCACTTGGCATTCTTTGAGAAGCTGAGGACAGGGACGGTCTTAAAGCCTGAAGCGCGCCCCCTTTTTTCTCTCGTGTTGCGCGTACTGGGGCCCCAGACTTGCGCAATGAACCCCAGACGTACCTGGAGGCGACTACGCCCTCTCGTCTCGTCCGTTCTGGTGTCGCCTCGATTCGTAAAGGATTCGGCAAAGCATCTACTTCAAACCTGTGCACGGAAAGCCGTTCACACATATGCCCACACTTTTTTGCATATATGCTCGCATATATGTGGAAGTCTGCATGTGGGTGTATTTGTCAAACCCGATGCCTGTGGTGTCACTAAGGGAGACGCACAGCTCTCTATCATTAGCTTTATCTAAATTTGCATGCATGCACGTAGACCTGGAATGACCATGCCGATATTGGAATGCTCAACACCAGCAAAAATACGCTCTTCGAATCAAACTTACAGGGTTCCTTTGAACCTCTGTCAGCCCCCCTGGATGGCCCTTCAATTCCACGACCGTATCGGGTTACATCTGGAAGAACACATCTGGTGCGACTCGTATATGGCCATCAGTAAAGGTACATACGTGCATATATATATATATATATATGTATCTATATATGTATCTATTTATGTATATATATATATATATAACATGCGTGTCCAGAGTGGGTGTGTATTTGTTACAGTGACGCATCTGACGCGGCGAAGCGGGATCGACGAATTCAGGAAAACCTCGAATTGCTCACCGACGATTTCCTCCAAGAAGTGAGGAACCGAACAGCTTCCAGCAACCCCTGCCGCACCTATGTGCGCCTCCTCATCTGATTCAGACGAAGGTTTCCAAATTCGCCAGGTCGAGATACCTATCATCTCTCTGTCGGTTTAAATGTGCGTGTATACTGATATTTACATCTGTGCTCACCCCTTCATCCACGGTTGTAGATAGCTGTATATATATATATATATATATATATATGTGCCTGCGTGAGCATCTATATCCGTGTGTAGCTTAGCATGCACCACTGTGGTTTTTTATAAACGCTGGGGGGGGATTCGAAGAGACACAGCTGGATTTGCGTCGTGGCAAAAACAGTTGAGCAGCACGGAGGTCCGCCGCTTCTCCCGATTTCCTTCGCGTGCCTTCAGGACTTCTGCCTCGCGCAGCCCGTCCCCTGTGCCCGCAACTGCGGAGTGGTTTATTGCTCTGAAGAACACAAGAAGGTGGGGAGACGGGAAAACGCGCTGCGGAAAATGCACATGCACTTTTCTTCCTCGGGAGGCGAAAACGCGGGCCGTCGTGAGCGCATGGCGAATCGCAGCGGAGGTACGGGACGGATCGGCGCAAGGCAGCGTGGAGAAAGAGAAACGTGGGGAGAGAGAAACGTGGGGAGAGAGAAACGTGGGGAGAGAAAAGCCTGGGGAGAGAGAAGCCTGGGGAGAGAGAAAAAGGACTTGGTGTGCGGGGGACCCGAGTCTTCGTGTTTTTTTTCGTGTGTCTTTCCTTTTGCCCGCTTCGTTCCCCTCCGGTTCTCCCCTCCGCCGCCGCGTTCGCTTTCTCTGCAGTCTTCCTCGTCTTCACCTGTTCTCTCACCTCCTCTCCTGATGCTCGGTTCCTCGCTTTAGCTTGCACAGACAAAGGGGCACCACCGCCTTCTGTGCATCGAGGCGACAGACCGCATGCAGCGAGCCTGGCGAGTCTTCGCCGCGCACTCTCGCCGTTTCTACGAGACCTTCTTGCTGGCAGGTGAGTCGCAATCGACAGACAGGCCCCGACAGGGCGAATCTCCCCGCTTTGAGCCCGCTGAAGGAGCCGCCATACCCACCTAAGAGACATGATGAAGAGCCTGACTCGCCTTTCGAATCGCGGCGAAGACCAGGGTGCTCACTCGTGTCTATACATTGAATCTCTCATCTTCACTTCTCCTCCAAGACAATACCGACATTGACTGAAGTATATACCAGTCAGTATAAACATACGCCGTTGTCAAACCCGCTGTCGCTTAGCTTTTAGTAGATACAAGCACTTTCTACAGACTGACATCAGGAAGGAGACTACCAAAAAGTGAGATCACGCACTGGCTTTCTGGCGAGCCCCCGTTCCCCATAGGATATATCGGAGAAAGGATGGTAATCCCCTAAGCACCACAGAAACTCATTTGTCCCCTGTCTAGGCTTCTGCGTCGCCTCGAGGCGACAGGCAGTCGCTGGCGGACGTCGACAGGAACCCCTCCGAGACATGCAGAGGGCGTCGCGACTTGCTAGCGGTTCGGTTCGCGGAAGAAGGCAGGGAGCGGCCACACTCGTTTTTTATGCCGCAGGAAGGTTTCCGGGACTGCATGCGCCGCAGCTCTTACCACGAACGCGCGCGCGTCTGTCACTGCGCACTCACTTCCCTTTTTCCCCTGTTTTCGCGGCCTGTTCTTCGGGCACCGGGACTGCTGTCTAGGGCGTGCCTACGCGCAAATGCTTGTCGACGTTCTGTACGGCCAGGCGTCCGTGGAAGATGTCATGACTCCGTTCTGCCGATTCTACTCTCGCCGATGGTAAAAATCGCTTCTGGGAAAGACGGCAAAGGCGTGGGCGTCGAGAAGAGGGGGAAACACAAAAAAGAGGGCGGCAGCGAGCGGTGCACGTGTGGTGCTTCGCAGTCTTGTTCAACTCTCCTTTTTTGGGGCTCACCTGCCGACAGTTTCTCTGCCTCCACTCGATTCGTCGACTTCTGTCTCCGGCTCTGTCGATCGATCAGCCACTGCTTTATCCTTTTCCTCCGGAGATGTGTGCAAATTTATACCTCTTTATCGGTCTCCTCTCGGATCGCGCTGTGGCGCAATTGATCCACCTATCTGGAAACGCTTAGATATATCTGTATCTATATATGTAGATGTACATATATATAAATATATGTAGATGTATATATATATATATATATATATATATATATATAGGTAGATAGACTTGGACGTTCATCTTTCAGCTTCTAAATACCCGCCTTCATCGGACTCTCTATGTATTTCGAGTGAGTGAGAGGACGCGTGTCTCTGTTTTGTCGATGGCTTCACACATTTCCTTTTCGAACACTGCATGCAGGGAAGATATCGGCGATGCAGAGGAGGCGCTGTCAGCGCCGAGAGGAGCGGCGGAGCGCTGGCGACGCTCGAGAGGCCGCCTGGAGATTCTGAAGGAGTCGTTCTCTCTCCTTTGTCGCGTTTTCCTTGCTGAGGATGTCCTTGGAGAGACGCCCTGGGCGACGGAGAACGGAGACGAACCGGACACGGCGCACCTCAGAGACAAGTGGAAGGTTCTCTTTAGCCTCGACTTTTACTCCCACCTTCTCGTAGGGGATATGCTGAGAAACGAGAGGCTGCGGAGGGGGGATGAAAGGGCAGAACTTGCGACACTGATTACGGCGGGTTTGTCGAAAGACACGATTCTGGAGGCAGTTCCGGAACACGAAAAACATCAAGGCAGCGCGAACCAGGGAGAAGCGACGAGCTGGATGCGCTGTTTTTGCCGCGTTGCGTTCTGCGTGACTGTTTTCTGACGGAATCCACCCCTTTGTTCACAACACATGCGCATCGCGCGAAAATGAGAGAAAACGTTGCGTTCGGGGGCCGTCTAGAGAAGATGCTTTTCCTTTCGTGCTGCCTCGCGTGCGTCGTTTTTCTGCGGGTTTCTGCCGCCTCGTTTCGCGGCTTTCGCGGCCTCTGGGTCTCCAAGCGTCTCTTTTCGTCCCACGTTCACGGCGCTGCAGGACATGCCGCTATCTTCCTTTCTTCCCCTTCTCTCTCTTCTGTCTGATCCTTTTCTCTTGCTCTCTCTTATTCGCGCTCCTTCATTCTCCCCTTGTCTTCTGCTTCTCGCCTTTTCCGGTTCGTGTTCTCTCTTTTTTTGGTTGGACTCCTCTGGAATGTTCCCGTCGTTTCTGGGGCTTTCTGTACGCAGGGAACCTTCGACTTGGTGAACGTCGACATCGAATTCGACAATCCTCTCAACGCGCGTCTCGCGTCTTCTCGTCTTTCTTCTCTCTGGCGGTGCAAACCGGTGAGAGCGCTCCAGTGGTTTCGATTCCTTCCTGGCCGGCGCAACTTAGCTTTTTTCTGAGTGCGGCGAGCCGAGGCACACGCACGAACCCCGAGCAACGTCCTCTGTCTTATTTCTGTTTGTGGCGCCTTCGCACCTGCTGCTGCCCTCACCTGCAGCTTTTCCGTCTGGGCAAAAGAATCGCGGCATGCGAAGACGCGGAAGACGACGAAGACCAGGAAATCCAGGGCGGGCGCTCACCGACTGGTACGGGGCCTTGAGGAAACGCTAAGACGAGCAAGAGACAGAAGAGAAAGAGACAGAGAAAGAGAGACAAGAGAAAGAGAAGAAAAGAAGTGGAGAGAAGAGACTGACGGAGAAGGGAGAGAGGTAAGGGAAGACAGGCACGACGAAGGCAGAGAGAAGAACTTTTCCCCCCCTTTGTGGTTTCCTTTTCTTTGCATTTCTCTGTCTATCGGTCTGTGCATGCTCCGCCATCTTGTGCAAGTTTTTCTCCTTTTTGCTCTCGCTTTTCTCAGACGGGTCGGAGGCTGCAGGCGCTGAGGAAGAAGAGTGGAAAGCTCTCGTCGGGGATCTCCTTCCTCCTTTCATGGGAATAGGCCTCTTCAGGGCAGTGTCGATGACGAACCATTCTTGCTGGCCGAATGCGGAAGTCGATTATCCCTCTCTCACCAAGACTGCTCAGGTAGCGCACCGAGATGCGTCGAGCATTTTCCTCAGCCAACCATCGCCTCTTCACCTGGCAGCCGATCTAAGAATCTCGAAAACTCTCTCCCTGAGAAAACGATACTCTTCGCATGCATATACCTACCCATCGCTCCACATCTCCATATAGGTTCGAGTCAAAATCATCTGCATATATATATATATATATGTAGGTTCGTATGTAAATCTCTGAATTTTCTCCTCTGTGCGCTACATTAACCTCTCTGTTTCTCTCTATATCTACCCGTGCACCAGTGCCCGTCTGTGTCTATGGACATGTATCTATCTGTATCTCTTTGCGCCGTTCGATCTAGATGTACGCCTTTATTATTTCCATTTGCATATGGCTGCAGGTGGTGCTGTCGCATGTCGTGAAAGGCCCGCGGGGGCGTTGAGCCGGTGGAACGCATCTGCGCCTTTCTGCTGTTGGGATGAACTAATGTGTACGGGTTGACGGCAATCGAAGAGCTCAACCAACGACAGTCGATCTCCTGGGGCATACGTTTTGCACTACCTCAAAAGTATTGGCATTCTTGTTGCTCAAATGTTTCAGCAAGTATCTCATTTCCATCTGATTCGGATCTCAGGTGACGGCGTTGCGGGATATCGCCCAGGACGAGCAGGTGCTCTTGTCCTACATCGACGAAACGCTTCCATTAGCCTCGCGACAGCGCCTCCTCAAACGCGTGAGAGTCTTTCTTCAGCGTGGTTCTCCAGAGAGAGAACAACGGGTGGCGAATGCTTCTGCGACAGAAGGCCAGACAAAACAGACCCTCAACGCATTCAAACACGCGTGCGGGCAGTCTCTCTGCTCGAGTCGAATCAGACGAGCACACGCGAAACCGATACACAAACGCAGGACACAAGTATACATATGCATCTACGTCGATATATACATGCATGTCTGTGTGAATGATCTTCGTATCCGTGGTTATATATATGTGCATACACATAAATGCATGAATGCATTGTTTGCATGCTCGTTTTTGCAGCACTACAAGTTCACATGCGCCTGCGTGCGTTGCCAAGTGGAGGTGAGAGAAAAGTCGAGGTTTTGAATCTGGAGGAAGATGCAGAACTGTACCGAGGAAGTTTACGCGAGACCGTCTGTAAATGGAAACACATCTCCACATTGCTCTGAGACACATCCGTCTACCCCGGTACACAAATGTCCGTTCGCAGATGTCGTTGCTTGAGTTGTATCTGTCTCTTTATACACAGAGTAGAGTTGTGTCGCCTTCGTCGCAGGCCGAGCATCTGCTTCCCGCGTGTCGGCGCGGAGAACGGGGCTGTTCTGGTTTCAGTTTCCTGAAGAGCGAAGTTTCTTCTGTGAAGAAGACACAGATCGAGTCTTCTGTTGGGCAGGACGCGGTCGACCCTCTGAGAAAAGGTGCGTCTGTTTTCTCTCTCTTAGGCGGCCGCGGCGTTGCTGGACCGGCGAGGCGCGTTGCCTGCTGCGGAGGGCGCAGCCGTGGTGAGAAAAAGGAAGAAATGCGCCGTTTCCGAGAGGAGCATTCCCGTCTTTTCTCGAGTGTGGGCCGAGGGGAAGCGGTGGACTGCCACCGGCAGCACGAAAAGCTGAGTCCGTAGACAAGAGAAAACGCTGCTTCACTTGGCCGCTCGCTTCCGGTTCTCTGTTGAGTGGTCTCCGTTGCCTCTAACCGCCGACGCGGTACCTGCAGGGTGCAAACTGAAGAGAGAGGATAGATCACTTGTGCGCGTTTCCTTGCATGCTAGACAAACCGTTTCGGAATCTTCTCGGAAGAAAGGCCCCTTTGCGTGCAGTCGAATCATCGACGTAGCTGCTGACGAGGAAGCCCGGTCTGCTGAGGAGAACGACTGTTTTCAAGGAAACGATTCTGTTCGTTTTCGTTCTTGCAGGACGCGATTGCAGACGCCACCGGCCTGTCGCCGCTGCTCGTCGGCGACATTCTTTCCTTCAGCGCTTCGTTTTCGAAGTCGTCGGGAGAGGCGCATGCACCGGAGACGGTCTCCGAAGATCCCAGCCTCAGCTGCGGCGACGAGGCGAGTGAAGGAGACAGTGTGCCGGCAAGCGAGTAGTCGAGAGCTCTGCACTTGTTTGTGGCCTCTCAGAGGCTCGCCAAGGAGACAGAGAAAACGTAGACAAACAGAAAAAAGGGGAGCGAAGCACGCCTCTCGACAGATGGCTGCGGTCTCTCTCGTGGCAGATGGCGAAACATGTCCGCTGCATGGGACTGAGAGCCGAAGCGTGGCGCAGGGGCTCTGTCGATGAGTGACCGTCTCGCGGCGTTCGCGAAGGATGCGTATGCCGGTCTCGTTCGATCTCTCGGAGACTGACGATCCAGGTTTTCGCGTAGAGGCATGCACACGACAGGCATACCGCAAGAAAATTGCGAGAGAGATGGAGACCAAACGAGAGAGATACACCAAGAGAAAGGGAGAGAGAGGAAAGGGAGCGGGAGAAAAGAGATGGAGGAGGAGGACATGACGAGGAAAGATGGCGCTACGAAGGATGTTTGGAGATGCGACATTTGAGACGCGAAACAGATTTCCCTCGCTTCTCATGTGCCCAGGTTTTTGCGGTCCCCACTACTGCGACGACCAGACTGTCGAGAAGCATCCCCATTTAGATATTTCAAGACCAGACACGCCTGATTTGTTTTTTACGAAGGACTCTGTCAGTACAAGGCCTTCACTCTTGAAACCGAACTTAGAGGCTATGCCCACTTGTGGCTCGTGCCCCGTTGGCGTTTCTTGAAAACCCGTTTCTGAGAACCATCTCTCACGGTTATCTGACACTCCGCAGCGAAACACCTCGCCTCAGTCCTGTCTGTGAAGCAGCTCCGTACTGTCTCTGCCCTCGAGACTCTCTCGCTCTCTCTGTCTATCTGTCTCTGTGTGTCTCGCGTTTTCTGGTCTTTCGAACTCCTCACGTCTTGCTCTCGCTCGCTGTACAGACAGAGGCGTGAGAGGAACAAGGGAGCACGACGAAGCATGTCTTCTGTTCGTTCAGCCTCTCAGGAGGCCGCGGAGGGGCGGGACCTGCCCCAGCAGATTTGACGACCTGAGAAAAAAGTTGGTGCCAGGCAGCTCTACTCCCGGTTTTCCCGAAGGGGATTTCCGAGGCGCTGCAAAACGGGCATTTTCTACGAGGCGAGTTCCTAAACCGTAAACCTCGAAGAAACCGTTTCCCTACGGACACGCATTGACGTTCACCGCACTGAAAAACCTAGAGGAGAAAGCGAGAAGACGAAAGCGTGGCAGAAGAAAAAGAAGAGACGCGACTGGAGAGAAGGGACGACGGATCGACGCAGGAGGAAGTCTTGTGCGCGGTTCGAGAATGCTCCTTCGCCCCTTGACCCTGGAAGGTGCCCAGCGGGGAGACCCCGCGTGTCTTTCGCGGCAGAACCCTAGACCGTAACACAGTTCTTTTAGTCTGTCTCTGCGCCTCCTCGCCACTCGAATGTCCCGTCAAACACGTCGGTGCTGGGCTTCACTCTCGCCTGCGTCAGGCGCATAAGCCGCAAACGCAGCGAGGAAAATCTCCGCCGCGACGCACTGAGGCGGCGGCAGCGCTCCCGGACCTGTCGCGGAGAAGAGAGACAACACACAGAGAAAGACAGCCCAAAACAAGCCCAAATCGCCCTTCGGCTTATATTCGGGTCACCCGCCGCACGCAGCCCACCCAGCTGTCTGCAGAAGTGGCCAGAAGCCAGTGGCGTCAGTGGGCGTTCCACAGACGGGAGAGAGAATGGGCTAGTTTTGAGGAAAACGAGGAAACGCTCGAAGGACGCGACACATCTGTATAAACCACTGAGCGATCGAGACGTGTCCAGATGCACGCACGCACGCACCGTGTGTAGAGCTACGGCCGATACCAGACAAGAAGACATCCAGAGCAGCCACAACAGAGGTGGAGAGGTTGAGAGAGAAAGACTCACGTCGCCAGGAAAACGCGTGCATTTGTGTGCTGGCAGTTACGCCGTGTGTGGGATTCCGTTTGCGAAGCAAGCAGACAGAGGAAAAGGGAGAGAAAACGTTCAGGAGAACAGAGAGGCAAGGGCGTACCTGTGTCGCCGCACGCGAGCGTCTTCTCGACGGGCTCTACCACCTGCCAGCATCCAAACAGGTCACCGTCTCACAAGCAATGAAACCGACACGACGGCACAAAAAGGAAAGGACAGGAGCGAGACACAAAAAACGAAGAAAGAGGAAAAAGAGGGAACGGCTCTTGTAAGAGAAAACCGACAAAGGAGCCTCCACGTTCTGCGCTCCGCCAGATTTTGTTTCCATGGGTTGCCCTACAATGCGAATCTAGCGCCGCGCTGCGTCTGCCTGGTGGTTCCGCCCCCCGTTCGCGGTTTCGCTTCTTTCCTCTCTACTCACCTTAACCCCGAAGGAGCGAAGAAGATCCAGCTGCTGAGCAGACAGAGGATGCTTCCACATGAGCGCGTTCATTGCGGGAAAGACGACGAACGGCTTCTTAAAGTCCCACGCACGCGCGACGCAAGTCTGCAAGGAAAGGGAGAAGAAACCGTTTTCGTGGAAGTGCGGCAAAAACTTGGGGCACGCGTCCGGGGAGCGAACGCACAGTTGCAGTGTACAGACAGTTCGGCTGCCAAGTCGCCCTGGCGGGTCGGGAGAGGGAAAAAGGGGGCGCAGAGAAGACCGTCTTGGGGCAGGGTGGAGGAGTCGCAAGTCATGAGGTGGTGCAGAGAGAGGGGAGAGAGCACGGAACCCAATGAGATCTTCCCCATTCGCGTCTTTAGTTCAGACACCGTCCGTGGGTTTTGAGAGAGCCATTGACCGACAAGGAATGCACGCAAAAGAGCTAGGACGCGACTGCCTCAGAAACTCCAGGAAACCAAATATCACGTGAAAAGATACACATGCTCAAACGAATATACACGCCTCTACCGCCTACGCACACCTATCTACATGTCTCCATTTATCTATATATAAAAAAAAGAGAGCGGATATAGATATGTATATGAAGGAAACCCCTAGAAAAACATATGCAAATGAATATAACTATGTGTACATGCATCCATCTATACACCTATATCTCCTTTCTGTCCCTCTGGCCCGTGTCCATCTGGAAATGTGACATATGTTAGGCTCTGCTGGAAAGGAGGATGCTGAGATCCGACACTTCAAGCCGCCCTTAGAAGTCCCACGCGGGGGTGAGAGGAACCGAAACGACCTGGGTTGTCTGTGTCACGAAACTGTAGGCTTATATTCGGAGGAACAGGGACGCACTAGCAGACTGTCGCAGAGACCCTGGGAGATCTTCGCGAGCGAGTTTGCACTCAGAGGCGCAATCGCGAGAACGTCAGCCCAGCGACGCAGCTGCAAACAAAGCAGAGACGCCCAGAAGGCGATCGCAGCCCGCAAGAGACACAGCACGGCCATCTTCTGCGTCCGCACATCTCTTTCCCTACTCCCCATATATATATATATATATGTATCTATATATGTATATGTATACATTTGCGTGTGTCTCAGGCACATCGCTACATATTTCCCTTTTCACACATGCATATATTAATAGATATATCTATAGATGTGTATGGATTGTGTGTACTTGTATGCGAAAGGTATACACGTGGTGTAGAGAGCGACAGCAATAGAGAGGCAAGCGTGAGATGTGAAGACGCAAAGATGAAGAATCAAGATATGTGCATGCAGATACAAATAGGTAGACGTGCACATATCATTAACATTTATGTACATGCAGATAGAGGAAGACGTATCTGTCCATCTAGATCTACAAAATGTGGCTCCCTTGCGTAAATGTGGCTGCGCAAGACTCACGAGGGAGAGACGCCGCGAGTTGAGAGCCTAGGATTTTGTATACCACTACCGTGAATACATAGAGAACTACGGAGGGGCACACACACCTACTTTTGAGTGCTTCTACACACATGCACAGATATATACAGATATACACGCATGCAGGTGAACCCATAAACGTACACGAAAGGAAATACAAATTTGTGTGCGTGTATGAATATATATATATATATATATATATATGGATATGCAGAGGGGGAGAAAAGCTAGCTCAGTTACCTCAATGTGGAGGACCGGGTCCCCTTTTTGATTCCAGGATCTCCAATCATCTTCGTCTCGGATCACGTTCAGCGGAAAGCTCTTCAAGAAGTGACATGCATCCTTCGTCGCGATAAGCTTCAGCTGAGAAAAAACGCGAAGACGCAGGAACCGGAAACGTCGAAATGGGGAACCATCCGTTCAAGGAACCCGTAGAACGCGCACAGAGGCCACACCCTCGTCTCTCGTTTCACTCTTCTACTTTTTCACTCTCTTCTGCGTCTCCTCTTGTTGTCCGAATGGCAGTCTTCTTCAAACGTACATCGACGCAAGTGCTTCTTTTCCGGCCTTCCGCATGCAGTTCCTCTATAATCTCCGGGATTTTTATCGCTGCGACGCTTCCGGTCACAGCCAGAAGAACATTGAGGCGAGCAGTCTGAGGGTCGTTTGGTGCTTCGACGGGTGTGGCTTCGTTTGAGGAATCGCTGAGAACGCACGCGTTCTCGGGCTGCATGCGTTCTTCTTCGAATATAAACCGATCTGGTTGGAGAGAAGAGAACGACGACGACAGCGCAGCCTCTGAGGCCTCCATGGGGAGCGGGGGCAGTGCGGTCACGCCGGGAACAGAGCAGAGTCAGTTGAGACGCAGGAAGCCAGCAGACGACAGATGGGGGCGTGAACCACGAGGAATGCACAGCGACGCAGGAAGTCGAGAAGCGATTTGGGCAGAGAAAGAGAACGAACAAGGGCGGCACAGAACGTGAGAAAAGACGGAGGAAACGCACCGAGGCGGAGACGAGACAGGATGGAAACAGAGAGCGAAAGAAGGAAGGAGATGGGAGAGGAAGAAGAGGAATGAGACGGAGGAAGGGGGAGGAAACAGGAAAGAGCAGAAAGAGTGGAGGAAAGAGGAAGGGGAAAGAGAGAGGAGCCTGCTCGGCTTCCGAGGAGATGCGCACTACAGCAGAAGAAAGAGGGCGAGCGAGATAGAGGAAGAAGCGATTTGGGAACAGAGGCAGAAGACGAGAAGCGGAAGCGAAGAGAGGAGGCAGGAAGTGAACGAGCTGAGGCGAGGAGAGAGAGAGAAACGGAAACAAACGGGCGGAAAAAGAGAGACGTGGGGAGAGACGAAGACTTGACCGGAGACGGCAGAGAAAAAGGGGAGAAAGGCGGGAAGAAGAAGACGGGAAACTCAAGCGCGTCGGAGAGGATCTGAGAAGTCAGCGAACACGGAGGAGCCGTTTCGCCCCGTTTCCTCTTTCGCACGCGGACGATGCGAAGGAAGCACAGACAAAACTATCCAGTTGAGAAGAGAAGCCCAAGGCGGAAAGTAATGAAAAGAAACGACAAAGTGACAAGGGGAACCAGCGAAATGGAAAAGCCAATGACGAAGAAGGCAAAGGCGCGAGGCGAGCTCGTCGCTCTGTCTCGAGAGAGACACGGAGGCGTTTCTGGCAAACGCCGGCGACGAGGAGTGTCGCCCCTCACATTTCCTGTTTTCGGTGTTTCCTATCTTACATCGCATTTCCTGAGCGCAGAGAACACAAAAAAAGGGCGTTTTAGACCGTAGAAACGGTTAAAACTTCCCTCTACACAGCGAAGCCCCGGAAAAAGCGGTGCGGCCACCAGAGAGACAGCGCAAAAGCCGACAAAAATTTGGCAGGCGAGCTGCCTCGAAGACCGGCCTTTCACAGAACTCGAGTCGAAGAAAGAGGAGAGATGAAGAAAGCGAGGAGAGGAAGAAAAGGCGAATGTGCGTTTCGGCCTTTTCGCGTCGAAAAAAGAGCCTTGCGGTGTAAATGTGCGCGAAACAGCGTCTGGCAAAAGTTTGAGAGCCCCCTGCATGTGCTGCGCCTCCCGCTCCGGGAAGCTCAGAGAGTGACTCTTGCAAAGGGCGAGAAAAAAAGCGATTTCGTTTTCTTAACGAGCTCCCCTTCCCCTAACAAAACGGACACGAGAGAGACACAGCGAGGGAACGGACGCAGCACACACAGCGGCTCTGAAGGTAGCTCTTCTTTTCTCCACCGCGTCCGCGTCATCGGCGTTTTCGAGTTTGTCGGGAGGGCGCGAAAAAACGCACGCGCGCCGAAACATTTCCACTCGTTTCTGCTCTTGCGACGTTCTTCCCGACACAGACTTCTGGCGAGAAACCTGCGCCGGTTTTCAGCGCTTTTCAGAGATAACTTTGCATCTCTTCATTCCGCTTTGCCTGTCGCTGTTCCCGACCCCTCGGAAAACCAGATTTCCGGAGAGGAAAGACGTGGCGCCAGCGAAGCGGAAACGCGCGAAAATCGCTGAAAGGCAGATGCAGATGGCAAGTGAGGAAATGCTGCCAGGGCGGGAGTTTCCCGAAAAGGACCTGCCGACTTGTATAGGCGAACCACGCGGCGTGGCGCCGCTCTCGCCCGCCGGGTGTTCTCTTGCTGTCTCTGGGAGACTGCGGTGAAGTCGACGTTGTGTGAAAACTCTCCCTTCTTGGCTGCCGTTCCGAGTGTACATACACCGTGCAAACTCGCCGTGTCTGTGCGCCAGTCTGGATGCGTGTCAAAAATCGACCAGTTTGACTTGATTTCTCTCGCTTTCTCGCCAGAAGGGCTGTCGACGGCAGTTCCTCTCCACTGACATGAAGCGGACGGTCTGAAGTGTCCGCGAACGACCGTCGAGGAATCCGGTTCTCTCTTAGGCTTTCTTCGGGGTCCGCAGCCTTCTCCCCGGCCCGAACCGAGCTTGGCTGCCTGCAGCTCTCCCCGCGGACTAGGGTGTATGGACATCTCGCTGTCTGCGGCCTCTGGGCGGCAGAGACTCGAAGCGGCCGGAGAGGTGCGGAGACCATTTTTGCGCACTGGGGTCTCTCCTGTAAGTTCTCCGTTTGTGTCATCTTTCCTCTCTGTCGAACCTAACAAGAAAAAGCAGGTTGCCACCCTCTGCTCCTCCTCGCTTTCTGCGTTTCGTCGCCTCACCACCTCCAAGTGAATCCTGCTAGAGTTGCCTATATGTGCACGTACCCAATGCGTGTATATCCATACTTTCACCTCTAGTTGTGTTCTGAAGCCTCCGATCTTTCAGTATCTGCACAAGCCTAAGGAATTAGAGATTCAGACGTATTTGTAAAAACTGTGTCCCTTTCGTGTGTCTCGGCGGCGCTCGGTTTTGTGGGGACTCGCGGACGCGGGGGCGGCGCGGCAAAGGGACCTCTGCGGAAGGCGAACACGAGGGCGAGAGGTTCTGAGCAGGCGTGGCAGGCCGCAAGCGTTTTGTTTTCGCGGTCGAAAAGGAAAAGAGAGAAAGCCAGCAAGCAGTGGAGAAGGAAATCGCCGTGGCTGAAGGCGCGGGTGTATCGCCACAAACGCCGTTCTCGGCCCGCTCGTCCTCTCAAGCAGCATGGAGGACGAACAGGTAGCTGTGGCGGCTGACCACAAAGCAGGGGACGAGGAAACTTCGTGTTCCCTTCCTGCTTCGGCTCCGCCCCTGGATTTTCCGTCGCTGTATCTGGCGGAAGGCTCTCTGCATTTGCCTTCCTTCGTGGCGCCGTTCTTGCTTGCGGAGACGGCGGACCAAGTCGTCGAGCTTCTGTCCCTCCTCGACGACCCTGAGGAGCTCGCGAGAGACCTCGGGAAGTTCGGACGCGCCCTTCGTCTCCTTCGCAGGCTCCAGCGGACCGGCATGCTCGATGCGGTTCCTCTCGAGCAGTGGGTGCGCATCGCCGCAGGCCTCTCTCGCCTCCTCATGGGAGAGGCTGAGGAAGACGGAGAAGACGGAGACGAACTCGAAGGATATGGGCAAGAAGAAGAGGGATATGATCAGGAAGAAGGGGGATATGAGGACGAAGAAGAGGGATATGAGCACGAAGAGGGGGAGTATGAGGAAGGAGACGATGGACAGGATGATGACTTGGGGAGCGGCGTGGATGAGGAGAGAGAAGGTGCGACGAGTGGAGCTGAAGAGGGCCACATAGCGGCGGGAGGGAGTACCCGAGAGGGACGAGGAGGGTCACGGAGTCGTCCCAGACGCTTTCACGTTGGCATTGAGAATTCCATTGGAGAGGATTCGGGGGACGAAGATGGAGGAAGAAAGCCAGGAGGCAATGTGCGGCTCTCGACGTCGCAGCAAATTCGCGTATGCGACGCTCTCGACGACGTCCTCGACATCATCCGGTCGGGGTACTTGCCGCCGCTCTGGATGAAGCCTGCAACTTCTTCTCGCTATGCTCAGAGTATCGCGCCCTCCCCAGCTGCGGGTGGGTGGAGGTCAGGCCTGCGGCTGTCGCGCCGAGGTGTCTATACACCTCATTCCCTGGCCAGCCAGCGTCGCGTATTGCCTCGAAGCAGTGAGGAAGAAACTGCGGACGAAGGCCCAGCGGATCGAGTCGGCAGCGAGGGGGAGGGAAGCGGCTGTTGCCACGAGGCGGAAAACAGTTTCGTGGCGGAGAGGGAAGAAGGGTCGTGTCTCCCTCACGAAGGTTGCTCGGAGACACAAGTGGAAATAAGTGAAGGCGGACGGGAAGGCGTGGCGCAGACGCCATTGGAATCCCTGAACAAGCATCTGAATTGGAGATGGATGCTGCTTCAGCTTCTGCGGCGCTTCGACCGCTCCTACAGGGGCCAAGTGGCGAGCAGCACAGCTCGCCGGAAGGCTCTCGTCACCGCCCTCGTTCGTCTCGCTTCGGCCTGCCGCCCCTTCTGGGGTTTCTCGCCTTCCTCCTACGCAGCCCACGTCTCGAACACAAGCACGACCCTTCAGCCACAAGCGTCTGTCCCGTCTCCTGCCTCCTCGTCCGCTCCTCTTCCTTCCGCTTCGCAGTTTCTGCCTCGCGTCTCTGAGTGCCGAGAATCGAATCTGGCGTCCATGGTGATGCATGCAGTGCGTCACGGGACTCTGTTCGAGGCGCTCGATTTGCTGGTGCGGACGACGAGCTTGACGAGCACGCGCCTGTTTCTCCGCTTTCGTTTGCTGCTTCTCTTCGCGCCGCCTTCCTTCTGTTTCTCGCTCGTCAGCGACGGACGCCTCACGCGCCTGTGGGGCTTGGTGGACGGGGCGTTCGCGCCCTCGTGGGACGCGCTGTTTGTCGTGCTGCTGTTCCGCGCATGCAAGTACGGCTGGGCGACGGGCCAGCCGCTGACCTGCCGGTTGCGACCGCTCCTCCCGTTCCTCTTCCAGATTCTCCTGCGCGTCTTTCAACTACCGCACTCTGCCCCGGGAGTTGCCGCGAGTCTCAAGCGGCAGCGAGAGACGATTCCCGGCGAGTACACGCCCCTGCTGGAGAACCAGTTCCACACGCCTTCGCAGGTCGCGAAGGTTTTTGTGCTGCTTCTAGAGCCGCTGCCCGACGCTTTGATTGGCGACGAAGGGCGCCAGACTGCCGAGAGACAGGGACTGGGGAAGGCCCCCGTGGGCCGCGAGGACTCGCCTGAGACGCAAGCAGAGAAGCCCGAAGGCATGACTGCTTTCAAACTCCTCGAGTCCCTCCTCTCCACCCTCCTCGTGTTCACGCACCCGTCCTCGGACGGCGGCCGCGGCGCCGCGGCTATCGGCGCCTTCCTGAACGCCTTCATCTCGGCTTATATTCGGAGAGTCCAACGCGAACGCCTCGGAGAAAACGTCGTCAGTCCGGCGTGTGGCCGCCATCGGCGCAGCTGCTGTCTTGGCTGCTCTTCGTCCTCGTCCTGTCTCCTCTCGGGCACGCGCGCTACGACCGCGGAGGCGCGGAGAGAAAAGCGAAGGCAGAGCGAGGAAGGACACCAAGACGAAAAAGGGGAGGCAGAGGCAGGAAAGAGGAGGGCGGGGCCTTGTGAGTGTTGCTGGTGTACGGACGGCATCGAGGAGGCCGCAGGAGAGTTCCTTTGTCGCCGACTCGGACGGCGAGAGGACGAGAAAGTCGTGCAGCTGCTGGCGCCCATCTTCCTGCAAGGCATGTTCAGCAAACACATGGCTGTCGCGTCTTGCTACGAGGACGGGATGAAACTTCTGTGTCACCTGCAGCCGGAAAAGGTCATTGAGGGTGTTCTCGAGAGAGCAGCGGCGAGCCTCGAGACCGTCACAGAAGCGAACCACACAAACACTGTCCAGCTGCTGTCGAGGAGCGCTCAGACGCTCGTGAAGGTAGGCACAGAAAGAGAAGAACCGCACGGAATTCGCAGACTAGAAAGTGACGAAAGTGCGGACACCGCAGAAAAGGCACTCGCTCCCCGCCGTCGAGGAAAAGAAAACATGCAGAGACGGAACACCGGACGTGCACGCCATGCTGTCTAGCGGACGGCAGCGCCTAGACACGGAACGTCTGCCTCGCAGAACCGAGAGCAGAGAACAAGAGGAGGACGGCGTTCGGGTTTTACATGTGCAAATAACATAAGGAACCACGAGTGTGCAGCGGTCGAGGCGTGGCGCTCGAAGGATGGCCGGTGAATCTGCCATCATTCCTGTCAGTCTCTGGCTGTTGCCACCGCACATTTCTGGCCGTTGTTCGCATGCCTGCGGAGTTTCGCGCAGCCTCTGTTCCGTCCCCTGCGGTTCCTCGCGTCCGCCACTCCCGGCAGTTTGTCTTTTTCGCGCGCGTTTTCCGTCTTCATTTTACGCTGCGCTTTGCCTGTGTGCTCACACAGTTTGCTCCTTCTGCCCTCCCAACGATTCTCTCGCTGACCTTGCCCGGCCTCGACCCCGCAGACCCGCTCAAGACGTTTCTCACCTTGTCTTTCTACACAGTTCTCTTCTCGTACATTCCCCTCATCGACTGCTCTGGCGTCTCTGAATCCGTAAAGAGAGATTTCCAAGGTCGCCTCCGACAGGCGTACCTGCCTCCGCAGGCTCTAACATGTTCTTGCTCTCCCGCAGGTTCGCCTTGTTCTTCCTGTTCCTGTTTGTCTTCTGTTTCTTCTCGAGAGGAAGGTGTGGTGTATGGGGAGTGCGCGTCGACTCTGCCCGAGGCGCTGGCGGCTGCTCGGGGACCTCGGCACTTCATGAATCTCTCGAATTTCCCTGGAAGTTTTCTGCTGCAGTCTGACTCGGAAAAAGACAAAATGCGGCCTCGAGGCACCCACCCTTCTGCCCACAGCGCCTCCTCTTCTGCGTCTTCCTCTTCGCCTTCTTCGCTCTTTGTATTGTCGGAAGAGAGGCACGGAGGGAGGACCTCAACCGGATCGGTGGGGCTGTACAGGGTCCAGGAAGATTGCTGGCAACAGAAAATACTCTTCGACGAAGAATTTTTCTTCACGTTGATCTCGCAGCGGGAGGCCGCGTCGGCAGTCTTCCCTGAGTGGGTGGATTCATGGTTTGAGCAAATTCTCCAACTCGTCAAACACGCTGGCAAGCCGTCGGTACGCGAAGCAAAAAAGACATGTGGCAAGATTTCTTGGATCTGGGTCATATCACCATCGGCATTCTTCATTCTCGCGTACTCTTCGTTCATTCGCTTTCCCTCTTCTCCCTCTCGAATGCCAGCTTGGGCACCCAGACGTGCCACATTGAAGCTCCAAATTGACCCTTTTTTTGTGAACTGCTGATGTACGGTCGGTCATCCGACTGCGCTGTGTCGTTGTCCGCATACACCTTCGTCGTCTCTGTCTTTTCTGTGATTCTTGCCACGTTCTCTTCTGGTCTACCCCTTCTTTTCTAGCTTCTTCTTTATGCTTCTCCTGCCTCCCCATCTTGTTCTCTCTCTTATTCTCGCTGTTGTTCCTTCTTTTATTCTCGCTCCTGGTTTCTCTCTTATTCTCGGTCTTGGTTTCTCTCTTATTCTCGGTCTTGTTCTCTCTCTTATTCTTTCTCTTATTCTCGCTCTTGTTCTCCCCCTTGTTCTCTCCCTTGTTCTCCCCCTCGTTCTCTCTCTTGTTCTCTCTCTCTTATTCTCTCTCTTGTCCTCTGTCCTATTGTCGCTCATATGCTCTCTCTTATTCTTTTTCTTATTCTCGCTCCTGTTCTCGGTCTTATTCTCGCGCTTGTTCTTTCGCTTGTTCTCTCTCTTATTCTCCGTCTTGTTCTCGCTCTTGTCCTCTTCTTGAACGCGCGCGTGTTCTGGCTGCGTTTCTGTTTTCAGGAAAAGAGCGGAGGCCCGTTAGCGCGTCTCGACCGGGGCACGACGGCAATTTTGCGAGCCTGCGTGACTGCGGTTGTGTGTCACGTGGATGAAAAGGTGGCGGCACGATTGGTCGACAAGTTTCTTGACTGGACGGAGACGTCCTTCTTCGGGGAAGCCGTCAAGCAAGCGCAGAGCCTCGCGGTGCCGCTCGCGGCGGCCATGCCTGCGCGGATGCTTGAGAAGCTCCTCGGCCGAGTATGTGAGAAACTTCTGACAAAAGACGGCGCAGCAGACCTCGAGAAGACACATCACCCGCCGCAGCGCCGGGACCCGCACACACGCGACATCGAGGAAGCAACGCAGTCCCCGTCTTCTTCCTTTGTCTTCCCCTCGAGTCGACTTAAGTCGGGCTTGAGTGAGACGGTGATTCTCTGGCACATGCGCCTGGTTTGCTCCTCTGTCCGGAGCGCCGGCGCGGAGGTTTTGCGGTTTTCATCCGAGCTGTTTCGCCTAGCCCACGCATGTTTCCAACACGAGAGCAAGGAGGTCTTCAAACTAGGCGCTAAACTGTTGCGGCGCCTCCTGGAGTCTTCCCTCGGCGTCTACCCGTGGAGGCTGTGCAGCCAGCGATGCATGGGACCTGACGAGTGGCGTGAGGAGGCGAGAAAGAATTTCGTTTTGCGGTGGGGGGAACCGTTCTGGTTCCAGAAAGGCGCCGAAAAAATCGACTGGCACGTCCCCTCTGAGGCCGAGGCCGAACTCGCGACGCACGCGGTCTCCTATGGTATCCTCGTCTGCAAATTCCTCCTCAAAGACGTTTTCCCCCCTCTTGAGCCTTCGTCAGCAACCGCTTCTTCTGCTTCGTCTCTTTCGTCTGCCGTCTCCTCTTTCTCCTCTCTCGCTTGCGCGTTTTCGCGAGCAGCCTCGGCCGCTCCAGCGTCAGCTGCCTCGGGACAGGTGGTGGAGCGTCCAACTTCGTCTTCGGAAGGCGCTCGCGAAGAACGCGCGCTCACCGCACGGGAAGAGGAGAGAGACGCGGTGGGCGGGAAACGGCGACTCGCCGCCTGTCGACGACGGGAGAAGCCGTGGCACCGTCCCCTTGAGGATTTCCGCGCGGTTGCCTACCCCGCCTCGTTCTTCTCGCAGTCGCCCGAAGAAACGGCTTCGTCGCCTCTCGCTCGCTCCTCTGCGCCTTCCTTCGCTTCGAGGCATTCGGGGACAAGCACCGACTTCCCGACCACGTGCAAGAAACTCGGCGCAGCCGCGCTCCTCGCCCGAGCACTGCTCCTCTGTCGTTCGTTGCTCAAAGGCTGCGCCGTCCTCTACCCAGACGAGCTGCCTCGGCAAACGCGCGGCGTCCCCGTCGTCTCGCCCTTCCCCTTGGAAGACCGACGAGTCTTCAAGAGCGACATGGCCTCTGTTCCCAGCTCTGTTCCAAGCTGTCTTTCGACTTCTGTTCCGGGCGTCGACTCTCTCGCCTCGTCTTCTTCGTTGGGTGCTAAGACCGACGAGGGTGCTGCGAAGGGAGCAGAGGCGGCGGCCGACGTACCTGACTGCGTGCAGAAACAGGGACGTTCGGCGGAAGCGGAGAAGGTGGAAGGCGAGAAGAAGGAAAGGAGAGATCGTGGAGAGCAAAGAGGTGCTGCGGAAGATTTCGCGGAGTCGCTGTATGGAGGGGGGTTCCGAGTCGGGCCTCTGGTGGAATTCGCAGCTTCTCTGTTTCTCCGTATCGACCGCGTGTTTCTTCGGGGAGAAGACAGACACCCTCGCGGCGTTCAGCAAGAGAGAATCGGAGTCGATCGTCACGTCGACATCGAAGCGTCTGTGTCGTCCTCGGCATCTCCATCTCCTCCGCTCTCCTCTTCTTCCCGGTCCTGCTCGTCTCCAGTTGTTTCTCTTGGACTCGAGGAAGCGAAGTTGCAGAAGAAGCTGCTGAGGGCGGCTCGCCAGCTTCTCGTGCGGACGTCGGCCGGTACATCCCTGGAAAGTTTCAAAAGCGTGCGCAGCGGCGACGCAGATGGAAAAGGCGGAGTCGCCGGTAAAGACGCCATCGGCTACTTGTCCTGCGACTCCGGTGGGTCAAGTCACCAGCACGAAGACGCACAAAGGGGAAGAAGAAGGAAACGAGAAGGATGCAGGAAGGTAGAGAAGGGTGATGGAAGAGAAGAAGGGAAGGATAGGAAGTCAGAGGAAGAGGGGGGATGAAGGGAGACGGGGCAGACAGATCTGGGGAGGAGACCGAAGAGAGAAGGGAGAGGAAGTGGACAGCGTGGAAGTCGAAGGAAAGACGCACTTACGCTTGGGGCGCAAGTTGGCCGAGCTGTTGTGTGTGCCTCGACCGTTTTCTCATGGAAGCGTCTGTTTGTGTTGCGTCCTGTCGTCTTTCCGTCGGCTGTCCATCGCTTGCGCGTCCAGGCGTCCACGCCTTCTCTTACCTCTGCGACGTTCCTCGAGGCGTTTGGACGCAGACGGTCACTTCGGCGTGGGCACGTCGAGTTGCAGCGAGGAGAAGCGAGCACGCCTTTCAAGGGTGGCGGCGACGCGTTGTTCTCCTCATTGCGCGGCTCGCAGCCTACCACTACGCTGAGGTAAGTCCGCTCGCATTCGTCCGCACTTTGGCCTCCCGTTTGTTGCGCAGTCTCCTCGCTGCTTTCCTCGACTCTCTCTCCGTTTCAATTCGGTTCCGTGGAGCCGCCGTCGACTTGCGCGACCCGTCGTGCGGTTTGGGCCTCTCCGTTGGGTCTCGGAGCGTTTCGGCTTCTCATCTCAGGTTCCCCCCTTTCCCCCGAATTGCCTTCGTCTCGTTTCCTTCTTTTGTCCCTTACGCTTCATTTCCCGTTCCCTTCTTTCGCCTTTCCGTCTATATGCAGACGCGGCGCGTCGCGCAGCAGGTTCTCCGCGAGGCGTTCGGCGTCATTTGCGGGGCGCGTCGTGTCGTGGCTTCTCTCCTTCTTCGCGAGTTGTCGGAAAAGTGCGAGCGACAGATCCGGAGAGACTGCGAGAAGGCGGACTCGGCAAGTTGGCTGCCATCCGCGCCGGCGTCTCTCGCATCTCCCCGTCCGACTGTCGCCTCCCCGTCTGTCTCCTCTCCGCCTTCTCGGCTTGCGTCTCCTCTTCAGTCTGAGGGAGAACGAGCCGAGAAGGGAGGAACGGACGGTCGCACTTCGCCTGCACTGTCAGTCAGTGGACCTCCCAGCGGTAAGCTCGGACAGATAGAGAAAGACGAGCAGAGAGACATCGAGGACGCGAAGAAGCTCCACGAAGGATACACTGAGGAGAAAAGAGGGAACGGAAAGCGGTTATCAAACACTGAATAGCTCAGAAACAGTGAAAGAGGCCAAGAGAAGCTCGAAAACGCCAGCGAAAAAGAGAACACTGTCATTTCGAATAGGAACTTTGTCGCCTGTGTGTTATTCTTTCTTGTGACTTTCCGCGAATCCTTTTTCCCAGTTTGTTCGTTCTGCCGTCTTCTTGTTCTCTTCTCTCGCGGGGGACACGTCGCGCGGCGTCGCCCACCTGTTCGTCTTCTTGACCATCCCTCAGTGTGTGCCTTTTTCCTCGTTCTCAGAACGCGACTCCGCGGTGGAAGCGGCGCGTCCCAGCTCCGAGGCGTCTCTCGCCTCGCCAGCGACTGCGCTGCTTCTGCGTGGAGACGCCCGCGAGGCTTCACGCGCGGCCAGCGAGCTGTCTTCTTCGGCTGCCTCGCTGGAGGCTGTGGAAACGCCGACAGAAGGAAAAGAGGACAATCGAAAGCCGGACACGCCGCAAGGCCGCGACCCCACACCAGTCTCTTCTCCCGGAGACAGGACCCGGCTTCCTGCGGCGCCGCCGGCCCACGAGAACGACGCCGAAGATCTCTTCTACGCACAGCTCACAGGTGTCGCCTACACTTTGAACAGCGAGTCGATGGCGCGCAGGGTGTGGGGAGACGCTGCTCTGGCGGCGCTCGCTCTCCGCACGCTCCTCGTCGTTTTCCAAGTCAAGGTGAGAGCCGTTGCGCTGCAGCGAGACACGGGAGACAACCGCGAGATGCCGGAAAACCGCGTTTCACCCGTGAAAGGAAGGCGCTTCGGTCTGCCAAGAAGCACGCGCCTCTTCGCCCATTCGCGGTTCCGCGCCGGCAAACGCAAGTTTCACCCATGGAGGCGGCGCGCCGTCGCAGCGGCTCGGAGTTCTCCAAACGCCTTGCGCCGCTGGTGCCTTCGACTCGCGAGGATAGCTTGTTCCCTCCGCGGGGCTCCTGCCCGCGCGTTTCTCGGCCATCCTTCTCGAGGAAACGCCGCTGGGACTCCGTTCTGAAAGCCTGTGTCGGCGCCCGGTTTTCTGTGTTTTTTTTGTCTCGCTGTAGATCGGCAAAGACACCGTTCCGCAACGGTGGGCCGCGCTCACGCATGCGCTGCTGAACTGCCGAGAGAGCCTGCGGCGGCGTGGAGCGCCCTTCCAAAGACATCTCGTGAAGGTACGGTTTTTCGTCGGTTTCGCAAATAGTTCTTCTCTTTCAACTCCCTCGCGTGTGTGCTTCTCTCCTCTCGGGGGCCAGTGCTCGCCAGATGGGCAGCGTGCTGGCCCTCCCGTGGCGGTCTTTCCTGGCTTCGGCTTCCTTGCCCGTTCGCCTTCGCAGCTCAGCTCTCCTGGTCTCTGTCGCCGTCTCTAATCTCTCTCTGGATGCGCGCGTGCCGTTCATGCTGCGTCGTCGCCTCCCGCTTGTTCTCTGGTGCGCGGCCCTTTCGTGGCTTCTTTTTTTTCGCTGCATGCTGGTCTCCGCTTCTCTTTCCCTCTCTTCTTTGCCTTCCAACTCCTGGGTTGCCGCTGTGGTTGCGCGCCTGGCTCCAGGGTGTGCTTCTCCCGCTCCTCACGCGTCTCCAGCAGAAGTCCGCGGACGCGCATCCCCAGCTCGCGCCGTTGGCCGACAGACAGCCGAGCTGCCACTGGCGATTCTCGCTCGTCGCCACATGCATCGCTGTCTGTTTGAACGGGCCTCCCGTCCCCGAAGTCCTCCCAGAATACTCGCAGTGGATCTTGCAGGCCATAGACAGTCGCCTGCATCCTCCCCTCCTCAACACCGTCGCCATGTTCGCCCTTATGCTGCTCCTTAAGTATTTCCTCAAACACCCGGAAAAAGATGTACCCGAGCCGTGTACGTTACACACAAAGTCGCCCTCACAGACGCACTGCTTCCTCTTGTTGAGAACCGTCGCGCACCAATACGCAGACTTCTAAGTTTCCCCTTCTCACGATATATATATATATATATATATATATATGTATATGTATATATATGTATATATGCATATATGTATTTATATATATACATATACATATGTATATATATATGTATATATATGTATATATGGATATATATATATATATATATATATATATATATAGATGTATACATCCGCCGGTGGTTCGTTGTGCTGGCTGTAGATGGGAACCTCTATATATCTGTCTGCGTATAGATATATGTACATATTTGAGGGATTGCATGCACTAAGTCTCCGTGGTCTGTATTTCAATTCTTTTCGTTTGTGGATTGAGGTTTTGAGCATAAATCTCTTTCCGTTTCAGCTTTTTATTCATGCTTTGCTGTCTCTTGGATACGCCCTTCCATCTCAGCTGGTGTACGGCCTTCTCCTAGTTGCCCTCGTTTCCGACCATGAGACTCGCGTTCTCTGCTTCTCTTTTCTTTTTATCTCTTTGAATCACACCGCGCCTCAGGTTTCTTCTCTGAGGGCTGCTGTTCATGTACTTGGCTCCAGTGTCTGTTCGGCCTGCTGGCCTTTTCCCTCCATTTTCATCTTATCTCCTCGTTCCTAGACCGCACACACATCTGCCGCGCGTCTTTCTGCGAGGGCTGTCCCCGCACGGAGTTTCTCCCACCCTTTGCGCGATTCTTGCTCTTGTGTGTTTCTGGAAACCGCCTTCTGTCTCCAGTTCTGCGTTCTCTGCACGCTTCCACGACGCTGAAGAAATGGATCGCCACGCAGGCGATCATCCACCGCGAAGGCGCGAGGCCTGCCGGCGCGGGCGCCTCGGCGGTGCGGCTAGCTGGGACCGACAGCGCGTACCAGCTGGTTGTGGACGTGATAAAGATCGATCGAAGTTGGCCGTCATCGCGGACGAGTCGCGTGTCGAAGGCGCTCTCTCTCCACAACACCCTCTCGGCGAAAACGTACTTTCAGTTCCTCTTTGCGACTCGGGACCGCGTCGATGCTTGTGTCTCTTCTGGGGGTGGGCATGCGCGCGGCGAGAACGGAGACATGCCCGAGAGCTTCTCGTCGCTCTTTCAAACGCTCGGCGAAGAACTTCTCGCACTGTCCAAACACCCGAGCAGCGAGGTCGAGTACCACATCGCCATCGTCGAGATCGTCAGTGGGGCAGCGGCGGCGCTGCGGAAGCAGAACGACGAGGAGATTCGGCGCGAACTGTGGAAAGGCCTCTGGCCCGCCATGGTGAGCAAAAAGATGTGCAGTGGACGGATCGGGTTTGCGAGGCTGTTCCCGGAACGCGGACGAGAAGGCAGAGGAGGGGGAACGAGGGAGACCGGGAAAAGGGAAAGAGAGAAAAGAAGGGAGGGAGAAAGAGAAGAAGGGAGAGAGAAAGAGAAGAAGGGAGAGAGAAAGAGAAGAAGGGAGAGAGAAAGAGAAGAAGGGAGAGCGAAAGAGAAGACGAGAGAGAGAGAGGGGAGCACAGTACCAGATAAGGGCGGATGAAGGCGATACAGGAAGGCAGAATCGGTTAAGAGTCGTCGCGCCAGACAGCGGGAGACGCACAGGTGCTTCGCTTTCGCAACGGAGAGTAGAGAGCGTGGCACTCTCAAGACAAGCGGAAGAAGCGAATAGGGAAGAGCACGAAGACGAAGAAGCGAATCGGAAAGAGCACGAAGACGAAGAAGCGAATAGGGAAGAGCACGAAGAGGAAGAAGCGAATCGGAAAGAGCACGAAGAGGAAGAATCGTATCAGAAAGAGCACGAAGAGGAAGAAGCGAATCGGAAAGAGCACGAAGACGAAGAAGCGAATCGGGAAGAGCACGAAGAGGAAGAAGCGAATCGGAAAGAGCACGAAGAGGAAGAAGCGAATCGGAAAGAGCACGAAGAGGAAGAATCGTATCAGAAAGAGCACGAAGAGGAAGAATCGTATCAGAAAGAGCACGAAGAGGAAGAAGCGAATCGGAAGGAGCACGAAGAGGAAGAAGCGAATCGGAAAGAGCATGAAGAGGAAGAAGCGAATCGGAAAGAGCACGAAGACGAAGAAGCGAATAGGGAAGAGCAGGAAAAGGAAGAAGCGAATCGGAAAGAGCACGAAGACGAAGAAGGGAGAACGTGAGAGGCATAACGCGTTGAGAGCTTCGCGTGTGGAGGTTTCTCAGGGCAGTCGGTAGGTGGAAAAAGGTGAAGAGAGGTTTCTGATGAGGGGGGTTAGGGCGTATCGCTGCGTCTTTTCGTCGTCGACGCGTGGTAACTGCAGCCAGGGGGGCGGCGTTTTTCTTCGCTTCGCATCTCTTTCCCGCAGGTGGCGGAGTACAAACAAATGGACGAGGTGCGTTTGCTCGCGTGGCTAGACGCGATCCGCTTCGCCGTGCAGCGGCCGGAAAAGAAATTCCGAGTGCGCCGGAAGGCCTCGTCGACTTGTGTCCCCTCTTCGTGCGCTGCCGGAGAGGACGCGGGAGGAAAGAGACAGAGCGTCCCGGAGGACGAACAGATACGTCGAATTCTTCCCTTTGTTAACTTTTGCATCCATGCAACGACCGCTGCGCCGCAAATGGACGGACTCGCGGTGAGCAGGGCAGAGACAGGGCACACCTAGCGCTCCGGAAAGAAGGAAGAGACTCGGGCGCAAAAACTGAGGACGGAGGCCGAGGCCGATAGAACGGAGGAGAGAAAAGAGAAAGGGAGATGTTGAGATAGGACCGTTTGTTTTTTCGTCTTGGGCGCAAAGCGCCCCAGGGGGCCTTGTCGAACCCGCAGGGAGCAGACAGGGGCGGAAACGCGAGGTGTGATGGCGTCTGCGTCTTGGCTGCTCTCAGGCGTTCCCGGCGTTCGACGAAAGGGAGTTCGCTTCTTCGTCTTTCGAACTCACTCGCCAGCTCCGTCTGTACGGCGGCCTCTTGGTGGCGATCATGACTGAGTCGCATCTGCTTTCCTGCTCTGGCTCTCGCGCGTCTTCGCGTTCCTCGTCTCTTTCGTCCTCGGCAGCGCGAGAGGCCGAGGGGAACGCCTCGCCTTGCACGTGCCTCTGTCGCACGTGCACGGCGGCCGCAGTGATCGAAACGGGTTTTCCCATTATTCGGAAAAGTCTGTCTCACCCTTACAAACAGGTATCCCTCGACGAAAGAAGCAAGCAACCCAAAAGAAGACACACGATCAAAAAACCAGAATATGCATACCCCTGTCTCGCCCTCTCCACATCTACATATATATATATATATACTTATATATATATGCTTATATATGTACATGTATATATATATATCGACAGATCGGTGGAAGTGTTTTTTTCGCTGAACAGAAGTCCACTGGCTCTTTGGCTTTCTCTGCGTGCATGACGTGGAGCAGCCACGATGTGTGGGCGCGGCCTTTGGAGGTTTTCCGGTGTTTGTCTCCGCGCGCGTCCGTCAGTCGTCTCGCTGGTCTCACGAGAGTCTGTTGACGCGGTTGCGTCCTTTCCTCTGCGTGCGGCCGCTACGACTGGCGTTGTTAACCGTTTTGGCTGCGTTGCGAGGGATGTCTTTTCCAGGTTCGCGAGGAGGTGGCCCGTCTCGTCAGCGTCATCATATGTCTCGGCAACGACGAAGAACTTCTGCAGATCGAACGGGAGAGAGCGTTTCTCGAGGCGCAGCATCTCAGCGGAACAGCACACCGCTGGCCAACTCCCGCGCTGTGCAACCGTCCGGGAGAAGAAGAGAAGACACCGAACGCGCCCCAGCCAGGAAGACAGAGAGGAGAAGGCGAGGAAGACGCCGGGCGTGCCTCGGAGAGTCAGCTGTACAGGCAGCACACATGCGGGTGCAACGTCGCGAAATACAGACGGGAACTGCAGGCACTGCTTCTGAGTCACACAGCTGCGCTTGCGCCTGGGATCGACGCAGACACAGGCCCTACTGGCGGTAAGCAGCAAAGGCAAAGGGTCGCCGCGCTTTGGCACGTGTCCTGGCTTCTCTGCCGTTTTAGAAAACACGCCGGAGGTTCCCCTCTTCGTGGTCCGGCTTCGGGCGACGTTCTTTTTATCTCGCCTTGTGGTCTGTCGTTTCCCTTCTCTCCGGTGTCTCAGTCTGCTCTGTCACACACCGCCGTTTTCGTCAAATCCACACTTTCGGGCCTCTGTTTTCGCCCTAATCTCTGTTCTCGTCGGCTCGCGCCTTCTCTTCGTCGCAGCTGAGGCGTCCTTGTCTTGAATTCAACTTCCACGCCACAGGCACATCTACATAAAAATATACGCGTACATCTAAATATCTACTAGATGTGCATGGGCGTGAATATTCGTCTATGCACATTCGTGTCCATTCGTACATGTACGTATACATCCATGTGTGCGGTTACATATGTAAAAATGTGCATGCATCGATATTTGTTCCCTGGACGGCCAGTGCGGGGACTGTCTACCAATTCCCCTTCCCTATCGTTCGCGCCAACGTTGATGCAATTATATATATATATATATATATATATATACGTGCATGTTTTCACGTATAAAATGCGTATGTATGCATGCTTATCTGCATCGATAAACGTTTACGTCAAGCTACGTTCGTTCTCTCCGTTTTCCGTCGGAAGGCTCCAGTCCAACAATCACTCAGAGTTGTTCAAAACGGAAGTGACAAGGCAGTCGCCTTTTCTCTTTTTCTGTCGACAACTACCTCAACGAGGGGATATGCGACGAAATTGTCTGTTGCCTAAGTTTCTACACTTCTTTTGGTTTTTCAGCTAGTCAGCCGGGAGAGAGCAAGACGCCGTTTCTGTGTGGAAGCGCGACGATTCTCACCACGTGCTTCTACATGCTTCTGCAACACGACGCCGGGTTGCTGGCTGCCTGCGCGGCTGGCGGCGCGCATGCGCTTGACTGGTGCATGCATGCGTCGGCGGAATTCCTCGCGAAATCCAGGGCTCGTGCTCTGACGCCAGAAAAGGTGGAGGGCGCTGGACTCGCGTCCCTTTCCTGTGTGCCTTCTGAGCCAAAAGCGAAAGAGGCGAGCGAGAAGCTCCAGGCCGCCGCAGGCGCTCGAGAGCGCGAGACGAAAGAAGGGAACGATCGCGACTCTGTTGAGATGCATGGACTCGCTGGAGGCCCGCTGATGTTTCTTCTCGTGGCGACAAAGCACCCCGATCGAGACATCCAAACTCTCGCAACGACCGTGGCCAAGCTGCTGTGTCTTCAGCCGTTGCAGCCTCAGATGCTTCGCGATTTCTCTGCCCGGAAAATCGGTCGCGGAGAGAACCGCGTCGAAGGGAGAGAGAAGGCCGCTAGAGAGGACGTGCCGGAGGAAGCGGCGGAAACGAGAGAAAGGGACACGAGAGCCGGGGAGGGATGCGTTTCGAGGAGAGAGGAAGGAGACGTGGGAGATGCCTTCACTTCCCAACTGAAGGCGCTCGTAGAGGAACCGGTGACCGCGCAAATTCACATGCTTGTCGAGGCCTTCGCCTCGTACATGCGTCACCCATCGTGGAAAGTCCGTTGCGCTGCAATCCGATTATCAGAGGTAACAAAGCAATCATGAAGGAGACGCTGCTGTTCACTGCCCAAGTCACCTTCTTGTAAATTTATGTTTGTGCCGGTGCTCGAACTGCCACCAATATGCAGGCGTGTGTATGTACACGCACGGTTCCCACCCCAAGAAAAGAAACAGCAAATGCATGCAGAGAGCCATAGGACGAAGATCTGCATGCATACAAATGTACACATACATGGATTGCTCTCTCTATATATACATATATATATATATATATATATATATGTATGACTGAAAGGGGTGAGTGGAAAGTAGGCAGTGAGGTCCGTGGAGGAAACGGACATTTGAGCGATCTTGGCCACTCACACGTCTCTTGGTGTCTCTTCACATGTCTGCATGCACGTTGAGCTGCATGTTTGTTTCTCGCCGGTCCTCTGCCGCGTCGTTCGTCTGTGCATTCGCGGTGTGGAGTGTCAGCCACAGGCTTTTAAGTTTTAGTTCTCCTTCCTCAAATCCTCCTGGGCGTTCAACGCTCGAAATGCCAGCGCTGCATGTTGCTCGGGCCGTGATACACCTCTTCACGCAGTCACGTCGATACGTTTATCTACGCAAAGACAAATGTCTGCTTGCATTCCTACTCGCACGCATGGCTTTGAATATTTGCCTGTACGTGCAACCCTGTCGCGAGCGCTACGCCACCGGCGCAGGAGCTACGTGAATGGCTGCAGGTATGTGTGTGTCCTTTGCGTTTCCGTCGTGACAGCTTTTGGGATGTCAGTACCGCATGCTGCTGTGCGGAAGCAAGACGTACCGCCGGCTGGTGGAGAGTGGCATCGCTGGACTGCAAGATCCTCAACCTGAGGTCCAACAGGCTGCGAAAGGAGCTCTGTCGTTTCTCCTTCTCTCTTGCACAGAGCAGGAGTGCAGGTGAGTTTCTTCTCTCTTGCACAGAAGAGGAGTGCAGGTGAGTTTCTTCTCTCTTGCACAGAAGAGGAGTGCAGGTGAGTTTCTTCTCTCTTGCGCGTTTCATGTCCTTCTATGGGCTTTTCGCCTCGGCTGTCCTTCCTCGTGATTGTTCCGCTTCTCTCGTTTCTCTCCCCCTCGTGGTGTCGCCGCCGCGCGCCGCTCTCTCGCTGCTCCTCTTCCATGTGCTGGACTCGTCTTCTCCATTTCTCTTCGCTCTCTGCTGTTTCGATTGCCCCGTCCGAATCGCCTGCTGCGTCAACTGTCTGTGCAGGCACTACACCCAAGTTTTCCTGGAAATCGCTGGTCCCTCGACGCCTGCTCCGCACGCGGCCGAGCGCCGACGGCTGCTCGCAAAGGACGCGGGAAAACATCAGAGCAAAGAAAATGCCCACGTGCGTGCTGTCCCGTCGTCTCCGCATCCAGCTGCGGGCGCCTCTCTCAGCCCTCCACGGAATCCCCTTGCCGGTGTTTTGGGGCTCGCAGCTCTGGTGCATGCAGCGCCGTTCCACGTGCCCGACTGGCTGCCCGAGACCATAACCTGCCTCGCGAAATACGCAAACGCGAAGATGAGCGACACCATCCGGGTGAGAAGACCCTTGGAGAAAGAGAGGCGTGGCAAAACGCGTGGACACGCATCGCAAGGGAAGGAAGGATCAACAGATGCGTGCTGGGGTGGACGGGAAGGAACACGGAAAGGAATCTGTCGCTGCCCGTGGGACATGCCGAGCCGCAGGGGTCACCGGCATACAGATAAGTGAACTCTAGATTTAGCATTCATCTTCAGGTAGTGTCACTGGTGTGTTTACATAGCGGATAACTTTTCCTGAGACCCAAGACGAAGCCCGAAAAACGAGTGGAGCACGTTGAACGGGGCATCGACGCGTGAGGAGAACTCCCGAACTTGTCGTCTTGCCTGCTCGGACCCGTGATCTAGTGATCTAGGGTGAATCGGAGGGACACGGATACGGCGAGCAGTACAGCAGAAATCGTTTCTCCACGTAAAGTGAAGGATGTTGCCTGTCACGCGCGGCGGCGCAACAGCAAAGGTACTGTTGCTCGACACAGATACGCTTGTTCGACGGTGCGGAAGGGTCGGTGATGCGCGTCTTCCGGGTTTCTGTTTTTTCACCCTCCGTGGTTTTCACGGCAGCTCGTGTGTTTCCCCTGTTCCCTTCCAGCGCCAAGTCGAGAAGACACTCCAGGAATTTTATCGAACTCATCAGGATGCCTGGCAACAGCTCCACGTTCACAAGTTCTCGCCCGAGCAACTCGATGTTTTAGACACCTACAAGGGTCGTCCTACGTACTTTGCCTAGGACCAGAAAGAACTGAGACGGGGCGATCTGTGCTGGGCTTTTCCCGAGGTTGTATTCCAGGAGATGCATCTGCAAAAGGTTCAGTGGTTCGTGTCTTTGAAATATGGAGCAAAAGTGAGGGAGGAGGGCAAGGGGAGGTGCCTTCCCGGGGTGAGCTGTCTTTCCACATTCGAGAGACGAGCCCGAATATCCGTGCCGTAGTGCGAGCATGTGGGGATATTTGCTATGTTTCCATAAAACAGTTTGTGGCTCGTCAGGGGGTATTCTCTGTTGGGCACACCGAGACACGTGTCGATTGATCCGCTGGTTTTTGTTTGCGTAGGAGACGTTTTCTCCCCTCGTTTTCGGTTAAATTTCTCGGAGTGCTGCCTATTCCAGCTTACTTTCGACACAGTGGAGAACCTTCCTCCGGTTTTTCACTCCAAAGGGCGGCGCTGGGATGCCACATTTGCCACTTACGGCGATGGTGCACACAAAGGGCTCTGCGCACACCTCTCGAGAAAGAGCAGATCGAGGCTCATTTTTGACGACACGGCTTGGCACCTGTTCTCCCCACCCGTCCGAAGAAAATTAACCATCTTGTAAACGAGCACGCTTGCGAAGACGGTCTCAAACCCCGAACAGAAGCCATCGCAGGCGGCGGAATTGAGCAATCGGGAGTCGCACAGTGTTTTCCGTTCAGCATGCATCCATACTCTCGCGGCAACTCAGTCACAAAGGAACAAAACCACGGAGCGCATGATTTACTTCCCTGACGTCGCCTGCATTTCTCAGCTTGAGTTTTGAGGAGTTACATATCTGAATGTACAGAATACGCCGCCATGTAATGCACGACCGGAAGGCTGCAGAAGTGCAACGCTTCTAACTTAGCCAGGTGGAGGTTTGCGTTCTGCGTCTGCCGCTGTCCTGTTCGTGTTCGGGACTTTTTGTAACAGGTGAATCTCTTGTTTCCAGAGACTGCCAAAAAGGGTCGTGTCGGTGCGGTGTCAACAGAGATGCCGCTCAGGGCAGCGGAGTGTTCGCGCTTTCGTTCGCGAACGCGACTGCGGCATGCAGCACTTGACGGTGCACGTGGGCAACCGATGTGCACGCGTCCTTTTCTGTGGCGACGGGGAGATTTCCTGTTTAGTTCACGGAGTGCGGTGGCGCAGGTGTCTCCATCGCTTTCACGGGCGTCCGGAGAAGCTGCCAATGGCAAGGAGCTTTGGCGGAATTCGAATGCATGTGGAACTGCAGCCACGGGAAGGCGGCCGGAAACCCTCTACAGCCGCGAGGAGAACTCCGCGCCAGCAGAATCCCTTCACTCCCGACCAAGGGCCAGCTGCTTGGAGAAACCTAATTCTACGCAGACCCCAGTCGAAGAGTCCACAACCAGTCGACCCGTCCTCCGAGTGTGATTAATTATGTCCATCTGTGCATCTAAGTTGATACTCGGTAATATATTTTAGACTGGGGCTCCAGCTGAGAGTCACCATGCGAGACACGTATCGTCTTGCATGAGTTTGTCTACAGACCTAACTTCTGCCCTCGATTTTTTCTGCACCATGGTGTGATTCGTCCACTTTGTTTTTGAGCAGGTTAACGAAGAAGATGAAAGGGTGGCCATGCGATAAAACCGAACGGCCTTCGATGTGCTGGTGTATTTTTGCGTGAGGAATGTGGGCGCGGCGGCCTTTGGAATTGATATCCTCCGTTGTTACCGGATTCGTCTTGCAGGCCCTGAGTACATAATGAAACGAAAACGTTAAAAACGTGCTCAGGCCGGGTACGATCGAGGAAATACAGCGCGTCACAGATAGCGAGGCAGTCTTCGCGTTAGTACAAACCACGGGGGCCACACAATCCCACACACCTGCCGCATGTTGTCTTCTTTCTCTGCTCATGGAGACCAACTGGAACTTTCGGACCCTCCTGCTTTACCCTGGTTGCTGCTAAACCGACACAATCCATTATCGTCGTCCGTTCTCCTCCCGTGGCAGCCAAGGTCACCCTTCGCCTTTCAGGCCCCGCCCGGTCGAGGCGAACGCCGCCCCACGCGCCTCCTCTTTGCCAGTGCATCGCGCGTGCCAGGCGGTTCGTGCACCCGAGGTTCGACACGCAGTTCTGTTGATTGATGGCTGGGAAGCTTTTAAAGCTATTTTTTCGATAGTTTTTGAGTCTGCATGTCACATGCGATTTCATATGTTTTCGGTGGACCACAAGTCGCTTTCATTACGTGGACCTAACACACGCAACATGGAACGCCACGCGCTCCAAATCGTGCTGCTCGCTTTCCTCCTGGCTGCCGCGGTGCCCTGCGCCGCGTCTGAGGCCTCTGGATCAGAGCCTGAGCCAGATTTCACCGTTACCATTAGCAAAGAGGGAATTACAGAAAACAGCCAACGGGAGTTCTCGCTCGGCCCTTCCGCCACTCTCCGCGTTGTCGACGAGACCGGCAAAGCGACTCTCCTGCCCGCTCCGAGCGCCGCCGCCGAAGGTGAGGCGGGACAGTACAGCGTCGCGTACGTGTTTGAGAACGGGCAGTGCAACTTCGAAAAAACAGTCGCATACAAGGACGCCTTCCCTGGCTACTCGCAACAATTATGGGTCCGTACCGGAACTGAGGCTGGGACCGAGGAGGTGGTTGCAGGAGAAGTTGGGAACTACACATTTACGAATCCTCCTGATGAGTATTTGAGTGGAGGGGGCAGTTTCTGCGTGAGGTTCACGACATCCCAATCGACGACAACCACCACCACGCCAACGACGACAGACACACAAGCGACAAAGACAAATGCATCTACATCCGCGGTCGGCTCACCCCCTGGCTCCGAATCTTCTGGAGAATCGTCCACCGCCCAGAGTCCAGAAGCCTCACATGGTGGCTCCCAGGGATCCCAAAATCACGAAGAAGAGGCAGAGGGTGCTTCAGCAGAAGAGAAAGTGCGCAGCGCCGCTGAAGCATTTTATTACCACCATGGTGAGGACCGAGGAGATGCCCCCATCACAGTGGAAAACGTGGATGTCCCCGTGGCGAAACAACCATCCCCCACACCAAAGCAGGAAGAATCTGCCCAAACTCCTAGTCAGTCGAGTTCCCCCGGTGAGCTCCCCGCGCAGGACCTCGCCGCACAAGATGTGAAAACTACCGCATCTTCCACATCGGCGAGTAGGGCAGCTCCATCCGCCACAGAAGAACAAGAAACAGTAAACAGTCCTGCCGTCGGAACGATACTGCCGCCCAGCACACTCGTCGACACTCCGGACAACAAAGGTACTGACGGTGATGTCCACAGTCGCTTGAGGAGGCTTTCAGACTCAGATGTTTCCGAAGTGAAATACTTAACGATCGTCGTGCACTCCGATGCTGACTGTTCTACGGCTGGAACATTGACGCTGTCAGCTGCTCTGTTGGCTTTGACAGCCTCAATCCTGTCCAGCTTCTAATTGAGTGCAGGGGCAGGATAAAAGTGGCCAGGCACCTTATGGCATTCCCAGACAGGGTTCATTTCTTGCCAATACTACGACGTCCCACTGGAAGGAGTCAGAGATTATTCAATGAATCAACAAGCAGTGCCTGTCGTGTATATCCACTGCTGCAATGGAAAAACCGGTTTTGGGGGGCGCCGTGACACCGTCAAAATGAACTGCTTATTTTAAACAACATAAGCTGATTGAACCGTCAGCCGCCAACCCCACTTCCAGTTGGGGGGGACTGGCATGAGCGGTTGCATCTTCAGCTTCGATGCAAGCATGTTAGCAATTGGCCGACCGGCGCGAGGCTGTCAAATCTCCCTCACGTTTCCCCTGCAGTATTCCACACCATAGCGCGCTTCACATACTAGGTTTCTGATCGATTAGGCCTCATACTAAGGGAGGCAAAGTGTAGTCATAGGCCGGTGGGTTGCAATGCTCTTTGACCAGCTGATGTCCGGTGTAGATTTCCCCGCCGGCAAAGGAGACGCTGCAGTTGAGATATTGCTGTGACGAGATCGTAGGTTGGCTCCGAAGCGAGAGACAATGCAGCTCAGAGTTGGTCACACACAGTGTTGCATTCGCGTGGGGCCACTGGATGGCGATCCAGTCGGACAACACGGATCAACACCTTTCCTCCCACATCCTGTGTAGACAACACGCTCCAACCCCCAACAGAGAATCCAACTAGTCCTCAACCTTCCACCTCTACACTACAGACTAACACATCCTGCAAGACTGGAGAAAAAAGGGGCGCTGATGTGCCGGCCGAACCCCATCGTGGCAGCTCTTGACGCAAGCGCCTCAGAAGTGAACGACTTGACGTTTGTGGTGCACGCCGCTGCACGTAGAATCCAGCCGAAACATTGGTACGGAGTCCCTGCATTTTTGGCCATAACAGCCACGCTCCTCTCCATCTTTTCTTTGTGGCAAGTTCGACAAGGTGCGTGGTTCGTTACACACCGTGGCAGGATTGGGTGCCGACGGCACATGCAAACGGGAGAATGATCGTTTGTGGGAACTAGGGTGAAATCGTGAATCCATCAGGGAAGATGTAGCCTGAACTGGACCACAGACAATGAGCCTTGGTCAGCTGGTCTCCTACGCTCTCCTGGAAGAAGCTAGCTTTCTCCAACAACCTAGTCGGATGTATACGACAGTCGAATGTCCTCGAAATGAATGAAACACCAGCTCGGTGTGATCATGTTACAAGCATACCGTCAAACATGAAGATTTCGATAGACCCACCTCGAGTCCCAGACGCTTCTGTTCCGTAGATCACTTCATCTATGGCTTTTTCCAGTGGACACACCTGTAGATGAACACGATGTGAAGGAATCATCATTCGCCGCCGATTCAAAATCAGCATCAAGGAGCTGGTCTACGTTTGTTGGTGAACGCGGGACGCATGAGGCCGTGTAGCTGTCTTCCTCGACACTGTGGATCGGGAAAAAACAATGGGCAACGCCTCCTTGACACGTGCGCAGGGGCCCAATCCATTGTTGCAGCCCACGCGCCACACACAGTCCTCGCAGATACGTGCCACATGCTGTCTGCTTTTTTCTGCTTATTGATAGTCACAGACTCCCAGCTTCGGGTCCTTTCTGTGTGCAGGCTTTGCCCTCAAATCCATTCAACCTTGTCTCGCCTTCTCCTTTCGCCCTGCCTTGCTTAGTACGGGTCACTCTGCCTTTTTTCAGTCATCGCGCCATTCCAGGCGAACCCGTACACGCGCTCCCTTTGATGCTTGGCTCTCTGCGTGTCGCGCCAGGCAAAACGTGCATGTAAGTGAGCGCCGCCGCCCGCACACTGGAGGTTCTAACCGCGATGCTGGTGAATGGGGGATGGAAAGCTGTTCAATCCAATTTTAAAACCGGCTTTGGGTCTACATTCCACATGCGATTTCATTCCCTTTTTGTGCGCCACAAGTCGCTTTCACTACTGGACCGTAACACATGCAACATGGAACGCCACGCGCTCCAAATCGTGCTGCTCGCTTTGCTCCTGGCTGCCGCGGTGCCCTGCGCCACGTCTGAGGCCTCTGGATCAGAGCCTGAGCCAGATTTCACCGTTACCATTGGCAAAGAGGGAATTACAGAAAACAGCCGACGGGAGTTTTCGCTCGGCCCTTCCGCCACTCTCCGTGTTGTCGACGAGACCGGCAAAGCGACTCTCCTGCCGGCTCCGAGCGCCGCCGCCGAAAGTGAGGCGGGGCAGTACAGCGTCGCGTACGTGTTTGAGAACGGGCAGTGCAACTTCGAAAAAACAGTCGCATACAAGGACGCCTTCCCTGGCTATTCGGAAGAATTATGGGTCCGTACCGGAACTGAGGCTGGGACCGGGGAAGAGGGTACAGGAGAAGTTGGGAACTACACATTTACGAATCCTCCTGATGAGTATTTGAGTGGAGGGGGCAGTTTCTGTGTGAGGTTCACGACGGCGACAAGCACAACTACGTCGTCTCCGACAACGGCACCGACAGTGCCAGCGACACCCCAAACCCCCTCAACGGGAAATGGTAACGCCGGCGGTGGAGGCTCAGCTGGTACCCAAACACCGGGAGTACCAGGCGATCCGGAGAAGAGTCCTGAGCTACAGGAAACTGAAGAGGAACCTACAATACAAGCTGCTGGCGATGGTATCATGGCGGCCAGTTACCAGGAGTATGACGACAGCCGCAAAGATTCCTCCGTCACAGTGGAAAACCTGGATGTCCCCGTGGCGAAACAAGCAACCCCAAAGCAGGAAGAGTCTGTCCAAACTCCTAGTCAGTCGAGTTCCTCCGGTGAGCTCCCCGCGCAGGACCTCGCCGCACAAGATGTGAAAACTACCGCATCTTCCACATCGGCGAGTAGGGCAGCTCCATCCGCCACAGAAGAACAAGAAACAGTAAACAGTCCTGCCGTCGGAACGATACTGCAGCCCAGCACACTCGTCGACACTCCGGACAACAAAGGTACTGACAGTGATGTTCACAGTCGCTTGAGGAGGCTTTCTGACTCAGATGTTTCCGAAGTGAAATACTTAACGATCGTCGTGCACTCCGATGCTGACTGTTCTACGGCCGGAACATTGACGCTGTCAGCTGCTTTGTTGGCTTTGACAGCCTCAATCCTGTCCAGCTTCTAATTGAGTGCAGGGGTAGGATAAAAGTGGCCAGGCACCTTATGGCATTCCCAGACAGGGTTCATTTCTTGCCAATACTACGACGTCCCACTGGAAGGAGTCAGAGATTATTCAATGAATCAACAAGCAGTGCCTGTCGTGTATATCCATTGCTGCAGTGGAAAAACCGGTTTTGGGGGGCGCCGTGACACTGTCAAAATGAACTGCTTATTTTGAACAACATAAGCTGATTGAACCGTCAGCCGCCAACCCCACTTCCAGTTTGGGGGGAGTGGCATGACTGGTTGCATCCTCAGCTTCAATGCAAGCATGTTAGCAATTGGCCGACCGGCGCGAGGCTGTCAAATCTCCCTCACGTTTCCCCTGCAGTATTCCACACCATAGCGTGCTTCACATACTAGGTTTCTGATCGATTAGGCCTCATACTAAGGGAGGCAAAGTGTAGTCATAGGCCGGTGGGTTGCAATGCTCTTTGACCAGCTGATGTCCGGTGTAGATTTCCCCGCCGGCAAAAGAGACGCTGCAGTTGAGATATGGCTGTGACGAGATCGTAGGTTGGCTCCGAAGCGAGAGACAATGCAGCTCAGAGTGGGTCACACACAGTGTTGCATTCGCGTGGGGCCACTGGATGGCGATCCAGTCGGACAACACGGATCAACACCTTTCCTCCCACATCCTGTGTAGACAACACGCTCCAACCCCCAACAGAGAATCCAACTAGTCCTCAACCTTCCACCTCTACACTACAGACTAACACATCCTGCAAGACTGGAGAAAAAAGGGGCGCTGATGTGCCGGCCGAACCCCATCGTGGCAGCTCTTGACGCAAGCGCTTCAGAAGTGAACGACTTGACGTTTGTGGTGCACGCCGCTGCACGTAGAATCCAGCCGAAGCATTGGTACGGAGTCCCTGATTTGGTGGCCATAACGGCCACGCTCCTCTCCATCTTTTCTTTGTGGCAAGTTCGACAAGGTGCGTGGTTCGTTACACACCGTGGCAGGATTGGGTGCCGACGGCACATGCAAACGGGAGAATGATCGTTTGTGGGAACTAGGGTGAAATCGTGAATCCATCAGGGAAGATGTAGCCTGAACTGGACCACAGACAATGAGCCTTGGTCAGCAGATCTCCTCCGCTCTCCTGAAAGAAGCTAGCCTTTTCCAGCAACGTAGTCGGATGTATACGACAGTCGAATGTCCTCGAAATGAGTGAAACACCAGCTCGCGGTGAGCAAGCGACAAGCGTACCGTCGAACATGAAGATTTCGATAGACCCCCTCGAGTCCCAGACGCTTCTGTTCCGTAGACCACTTCATCTATGGCTTTTTCCAGTGGACACACCTGTAGATGAACACGATACGAAGGAATCATCATTCGCCGCCGATTCAAAATCAGCATCAAGGAGCTGGTCTACGTTTGTTGGTGAACGCGGGACGCATGAGGCCGTGTAGCTGTCTTCCTCGACACTGTGGATCGGGAAAAAACAATGGGCAACGCCTCCTTGACACGTGCGCAGGGGCCCAATCCATTGTTGCAGCCCACGCGCCACACACAGTCCTCGCGGATACGTGCCACATGCTGTCTGCTTTTTTCTGCTTATTGATAGTCACAGACTCTCAGCTTCGGGTCCTTTCTGTGTGCAGGCTTTGCCCTCAAATCCATTCAACCTTGTCTCGCCTTCTCCTTTCGCCCTGCCTTGCTTAGTACGGGTCACTCTGCCTTTTTTCAGTCATCGCGCCATTCCAGGCGAACCCGTACACGCGCTCCCTTTGATGCTTGGCTCTCTGCGTGTCGCGCCAGGCAAAACGTGCATGTAAGTGAGCGCCGCCGCCCGCACACTGGAGGTTCGAAACGCGGTTCTGTCGATTGATGGCTGGGATGCTGTTATATCCATTTTCAAAATCGGGTTTCAGTCTGCATTCCACATGCGATTTCATGCCTTGTCGGTGGACCACAAGTCGCTTTCATTACGGGACCGCAACACATGCAACATGGAACGCCACGCGCTCCAAATCGTGCTGCTCGCTTTCCTCCTGGCTGCCGCGGTGCCCTGCGCCGCGTCTGAGGCCTCTGGATCAGAGCCTGAACCAGATTTCACCGTTACCATTAGCAAAGAGGGAATTAGGGAAAACAGCCAACGGGAGTTTTCGCTCGGGCCTTCCGCCACTCTCCGTGTTGTCGACGAGACCGGCAAAGCGACTCTCCTGCCGGCTCCGAGCGCCGCCGCCGAAAGTGAGGCGGGACAGTACAGCGTCGCGTACGTGTTTGAGAACGGGCAGTGCAACTTCGAAAAAACAGTCGCATACAAGGACGCCTTCCCTGGCTACTCGCAACAATTATGGGTCCGTACCGGAACTGAGGCTGGGAACGAGGAGGAGGGTGCTGGAAATGTTGGGAACTACACATTTACGAATCCTCCTGATGAGTATTTGAGTGGAGGGGTCAGTTTCTGTGTGAGGTTCACGACATCCCAATCGACGACAACCACCACCACGACCACGTCAACGACGGCAGGCTCTACAAAGTCGCCCGGTTCCTCATCTGAGACGACTGGCAGCGGAGAGCCGTCAACAGGTGCCGGAAGCGGTCTAGTCCCCCTGGAGCCATCGGAAGTCATCGAAGGTGATACGGAGCTGGAGCCAGGCGCAGGCAGCGAAGAGGAAAAGGGGAGCCTCGAGGAAGCCGCTGAAGCAAAGGCGAATGATGCCGAGACTGTTCGGGTGGTTTCTAAAGCCGCGGCTGAGTCCTCCGGAAGTCAAACAGGGTCGAAGCAGTCAGAATATGCGAATCCCTCTAGTTTATCTCATTCATCGGGTGACGAAACTGTTGCAGACCAAGTCTCAAAAGACCTCAACGTTTCTGCATCTACCACCTCGGCAGGTAGTGCAGCCTCCTCCGCCACAGAAAAACAACCAGCAACTTCTCAATCTTCCGAGACAACGACAAAGCTACGCACACCGGTCGGGACTGGAGACAAAACAGGTACTGGTGGTGAGGCCCCCAGTCGCTTGAGGCGGCTTTCAGACTCAACGGTTTCAGAAGAGAAATACCTGACCATCGTCGTGCACTCCGCTGCTTCCGGTTCTACCGCCGGGACATTGACGCTGTCAGGTGCTGTGATGGCATTGACAGCCTCACTCCTGGCCATCTTTTAATCGAGAGAAGGGGGAGAATGCGCGTGGGCCATTAAGCTGTGGCAGGGGGGCCGGCTCGTGCAAACAGTCCCCCCCCCGTGGCAGCGAGAATGTAAAAATAGAATATCCAGCAGCATGTGGCCCGAATCCGAGGAAACCATCGTCTATAAGTTTGTGGCAGCGTCCGCCCCCTTTTGCACTCATAAAAAAAATCTGGCTAATTCAAGCAAGCTAATCCGCATTAGGCACCGAGAAGACTCAAGTGCAATCAACGAGTTCTCTAACTGACTGTGATATGAGCTGGGCGGTAAGCAAGCGAGGAATGTGCGGTCCGTGATGAGGTTGCCCATATCCCTAGCATCAGTCCTAAACGCTTCCGCGTCAACATTCGACTCGTATACGTCTTCTTCCATGGGCTGTGCTGACAACAAAGACGATGAACAGGTCTCCAGCAGACGTCGTTTCTGAACGGTTTCAGAGGCTCGAGTGTACGTTTGCTTGTGGGATGGGGACGCATCGTCTCCGCCTATGGAGACTCTCGGCACAGTGGCCGTGTAGGATCCGGCGTTCAAGAGGCTAAACAACGGCGCGGACAGTCATCGTGCTGCTCCAGACCTGCCGCCGCGCACAATTCCAGATACGCGCCGCACGTTATCTGTTTTTCTTCTCGTCCTCGATGGCGTCTGGCGTTCTGTCCGCTTGTGGTGCCATCGTTGCCGTGAAGCCAACGCAATCCATTATCGCCCTCCATTCTTCGCTGCTCGCGGCCAGGGTCACACTCCCTCTCTCAGTCTCCGAACCAGTTGTAGAGGCGAGCTCGCACTCTTGCTCCCCTTCTTTGCCAGTGGATGGCTTGCCAGGCGTCGCGGGCGTTGGGCCTTGCGCCGCTTCGCCACTGCCGGGTGTAGTCGCAATCGTTTTTACAATGGTTCAAAGCCTTTGTGGAAAAACACTTGGGCTCACTTCAAGTCGCCTATTGGCGCGCAGTGCAATGATTTCTCGACACCTTTTGTGGTAGGATCGGGGGAAAAAGGGTTTGGCAGTTACACAAGGCGATCTCAGTCATGCAACAGATCTTTTGACTCCCATATCATATGCTTGTCGCAAATTCTCTCTAGTTTCTTCCTCTCTACGGAGATGGTGCTAACTGCACTCGTTTTGGCAAAGGAGTGATCGCTGCTAAACCAACACAATCCATTATCGTCGTCCGGTCTCCTCCCGTGGCAGCCAAGGTCACCCTTCGCCTTTCAGGCCCCGCCCGGTCGAGGCAAACGCCGCCCCACGCGCCTCCTCTTTGCCAGAGCATCGCGCGTGCCAGGCGGTTCGTGCACTCGAGGTTCGAAACGCGGTTCAGTTGAATGATCGTTGGAAAGCTGTTAAAGCTATTTTCAAAATCAGGTTTGAGTCTGCGTTTCACACGCGGTTCCATGTGTTTTCGGCGGACCACAAGTCGCTCTTCCTTACGTGGACCGTAACACATGCAACATAGAACGCCACGCGCTCCAAATCGTGCTGCTCGCTTTCCTCCTGGCTGCCGCGGTGCCCTGCGCCGCGTCTGAGGCCTCTGGATCAGAGCCTGAACCAGATTTCACCGTTACCATTAGCAAAGAGGGAATTGCAGAAAACAGCCAACGGGAGTTCTCGCTCGGCCCTTCCGCCACTCTCCGTGTTGTCGACGAGACCGGCAAAGCGACTCTCCTGCCCGCTCCGGGCGCCGCCGGCGACAGTGAGGCGGGACAGTACAGCGTCGCGTACGTGTTTGAGAACGGGCAGTGCAACTTCGAAAAAACAGTCGCATACAAGGACGCCTTCCCTGGCTATTCGGAAGAATTATGGGTCCGTACCGGAACTGAGGCTGGGACCGGGGAAGAGGGTACAGGAGAAGTTGGGAACTACACATTTACGAATCCTCCTGATGAGTATTTGAGTGGAGGGTTCAGTTTCTGTGTGCGGTTCACAACAAACCCCGCCGCAACTTCCACAACAACACCGTCACCTATAACGACATCCTTGGCAACCACGGTACGGCCCTCTGCGTCGTCCGACGGTTCGTCATCTGACCCGACACTTGGTGGAGCTTCTGGAAATGCCGCAGGCCCAGGCAACCAGGACGGACATGGAAGTGATGGAGAAGCACAAACGGAGGACAAGCGCCCTGTCGAAGAAGAAGTAGAACGCCCTGGCGTCCCGGCAGGCCCCAGCCACGTACAGGAGGAGAGCGGCCTCCGTGGATCCGTCCCAGACCACACTGTGGCAGGCTCCTCTGAGAATCAAGTGGCCTCAGAGCACACATCGTCTCCGATCGCTACTACCCCGTCGCGTTCTTCGAGCGACCTCACCAACGAAGAGCAAACCACACCAAACATGGTTATCACTACATCTCCCACCCTGGCAGACAGCAGCCTCCCCTCCGGCACCAAAGGTTCATCAACTGCTCCTGCCCCCTTATCGACACTAGAGATAAGCGCATCCCTGGGGTCCTCAGACAACAAAGGTGCTGATGGTGATGGCCACGCTCGCTTGAGGCGTCTTTCAGACTCAGAGGCTTCAGAAGCGAAATACTTGACGATTGTGGTGCACTCTGCGGCTTATGGTTCTACGGCCGGAACGTCTCTGGTGGCAGCATCCGTCTTGGCCATGACAGCATCAGTGTTGTCCAGCTTTTAGTTGAGGTAGAGGGGAGAATGAACATGGACTGGTCCACTGTGGCAAGGTCACCGGTCCGTGCACCCAACGGCACGTCGTCGGACAGAAGCTAAACGGAATTGGGATACCCAGAAGCAGGATGTGGTCTGACTGCCACCGACCGCTCCCTCACTCCCGAAGTGGTCTACCTATTAGATGCACCCTACACCGTTGTAGATTACAGTCGAAAAACATGGGGGGCGCGAGTCGTCTGCGTCAAGGCGACATGAACTCGACTTTAGAAGAAGGGGAAGTGTGCCGTCCGTCGTGAGACGGTCTAAAACGTTGACGTGTCTCTTCGAGTTCGGCACGACTCTTGGCTTTTTCCACTGTTTTCTGTGGTTGGTGCGAAATGGCGATGAAGGAACCAGAAACGTCGTTGTGTCACAAAGACGCGGGGCACTACGAGACCCGCTAGTGCACGCTTGTGTGTAGGGAATCGGCGCCTGGATGCTCGTGTACTCAACATGCTACACACTCACGTCACGTAGTGCTGAGAAAGTAAGGCGTTTAGCAGGTGCGCAATCGGCCACCTCGTTCGTGCTGTCCTGTGGCCGCACACAATCCCCGATACACGTCCCAGGTAGTTGGATTTCCTCTCACATCGGACAAGTGGTTACTTCCGAGACCATTTGTTTCCTGCAGCCGCCGCTACACTAACGAAACCCTTTCTCGCCCTCTCCTTTCGCCCTGCCTTGCTTAGTACGGGTCACTGTCCCTTTCTCAGTCATCGCGCCGATCCAGGCGAACCCGCACACGCGCTCCCTTTGCCGCTTGGCTTTCTGCGTCGCGCGCCAGGCATCTCGTGCATGTAGGTGAGCGCCGCCGCCCGCACACTGGAGGTTCTAACCGCGATGCTGGTGAATGGGGGATGGAAAACTGTTCAATCCAATTTTAAAACCGGCTTAGGGTCAGCATTTCACATGAGATTTCCATGCCTTTTCAGCGGACCACAAGTCGCTTTCATTACTGGACCGTAACACATGCAACATGGAACGCCACGCGTTCCAAATCGTGCTGCTCGCTTTCCTCCTGGCTGCCGCGGTGCCCTGCGCCGCGTCTGAGGCCTCTGGATCAGAGCCTGAGCCAGATTTCACCGTTACCATTAGCAAAGAGGGAATTACAGAAAACAGCCGACGGGAGTTTTCGCTCGGCCCTTCCGCCACTCTCCGTGTTGTCGACGAGACCGGCAAAGCGACTCTCCTGCCGGCTCCGACCACCGCCGGCGACAGTGAGGCGGGGCAGTACAGCGTCGCGTACGTGTTTGAGAACGGGCAGTGCAACTTCGAAAAAACAGTCGCATACAAGGACGCCTTCCCTGGCTACTCGCAACAATTATGGGTCCGTACCGGAACTGAGGCTGGGACCGGGAAAGAGGGTACAGGAGAAGTTGGGAACTACACATTTACGAATCCTCCTGATGAGTATTTGAGTGGAGGGGTCAGTTTCTGTGTGAGGTTCACGACATCCCAATCGACGACAACCACCACCACGACCACGTCAACGACAGCGGTAGATGCAACGGATGATTCGTCAACCCACACGGATAGTAATTCAGACTTGTCATCTCCAGTGGGAGGCGGACTGCAACCTCTCTTGCCAGGGGGCGCCCAGCAAGGACAGGGGCCCGCGGGCGCCGGAGAAGGCCAGGGGCCCGAGGTCGCCGGAGAAGGCCAGGTGACCGGCGGCGTAGGTGATGGCAACTCAGCAGGCAAGAAGGACAACAGGGCCTCTCCCGTCGTCTCCGCAGGAGAGCCTGCTTCCCCCAAGGTACAAACAGCCCCACTCGAGTCAGAGTCGGCGGGTCCTGCGAGTGTATCGCTTTCTACCGGTGACACCCCACCTAAACAAGAACCCACACAAGACGACGCCGCCACCACATCCCCCCCTTCAGCAGACAGCGCAGTCTCCTTGGCCACAGCGGCCCCATCGAGTACTCAAGCTGACGAGCCGACAATAGAGCCCAGCACATCCGTCGTTGGGAATGCGGAGAACAGAGCTGCTGACGGTGATAGCCACGCTCGCTTGAGACGGCTTTCTGGCACAGAGGCTTCAGAAGTGAAATACCTGACCATCGTCGTGCACTCCGCTGCTTCCGGGTCTACGGCCGGAACATTGACGCTGTCAGCTGCTCTGTTGGCTTTGACAGCCTCACTCCTGGCCATCTTCTAAACAAGGAACGAAGGGGAATGCACAGGCAGCGTCACACTGTCGCATGATCAGCGGCCCAGGTAAAGCAGTAGCACCCGCGTTGACGGGAGCGAGACTACATTCGTATATCCACCAAGCAGGATATGACCTGAATCTCTACAGCAGCCGCCGAGAAGCCTGTGTCACCAGCTCCCTTCGCACTCCTGAACCACGCTAGCTCCAATAAGTGTGCCTCACAGTTTTAAGTGCCAGTCGAGAAATCCACGTGCCATGGACGAGTCCTCTGCGTTACTGCGACGTCTTCTCCGGCACCGGCAAGAGGGAAACGTGTTGGCCGTTTTTTGTGGCTGCCCATAACTCCGAAACCTTTCTATGACATGTACGAAACATAGCGTTGTTCTTCTACGACTTTTTTCCACAAGCAGCGCTGATGATGAAGATAAGAGGCCAAAGAATTTCGGCGTTTCGGCATGTCTTTGATGCGGTGATGTACGTTTGGGGGAGGCCACGGGACGGGAGGTCTCCTGAAGTTGACATTCTCCGCATACTCAGTTCGAATAGGGTCAAGGGAATAAGTCGCTTCACAGCTGAGAAGGTGGCCGTCGTGTTGGTGCTGCCTTCGGCGCCACACACACAATCCGAGATGCATGCTGCATATCCTCTGTTTGTTTTTCTCCCGACAAAAAAGTGTCACCTTCAGCACTTGCGTTTAGGCAGTGAATGCCGTCAATCAAATGCAGTCCGAGATCGCGTACTTTTCTCTTCGTCCTTTGACAGGCAGGATCACACACTCTCTCTCTCGGTCCCCGAGCCGACCCAGGCAACGTTGGACGTGGCGCTCCCTTTCTTTGCCGGTGGCGAGCACTGCGCGCATCTCGTGCATGTGTGGCCGGTCGGACCTGCGTGCACTGGGGGTTGCAGAAGCGATTGTGTCGGATGAGGGCTGATGGTTGTTTGAAAAACGTTCCGAAATCAGCTCGAGACGTGTTCCACGATACATTAACGTGTTTTGTTTCACGGCCCACAAACCTCTTTTTACTACGTGGACCATAACACATGCAACATGGAACGCCACGCGCTCCAAATCGTGCTGCTCGCTTTCCTCCTGGCTGCCGCGGTGCCCTGCGCCGCGTCTGAGGCCTCTGGATCAGAGCCAAAGCCAGATTTCACCGTTACCATTGGCAAAGAGGGAATTACAGAAAACAGCCAACGAGAGTTCTCGCTCGGCCCTTCCGCCACTCTCCGTGTTGTCGACGAGACTGGCAAAGCGACTCTCCTGCCGGCACCGAACACCGCCGGCGACAGTGAGGCGGGACAGTACAGCGTCGCGTACGTGTTTGAGAACGGGCAGTGCAACTTCGAAAAAACAGTCGCATACAAGGACGCCTTCCCTGGCTATTCGGAAGAATTATGGGTCCGTACCGGAACTGAGGCTGGGACCGAGGAGGTGGCTGCAGGAGAAGTTGGGAACTACACATTTACGAATCCTCCTGATGAGTATTTGAGTGGGGGCGTCAGCTTCTGTGTGCGGTTCACGACGGCGACAAGCACAACTACGTCGTCTCCGACAACGGCACCGACAGGACCAGCGACATCCCAAACCCCCTCAACGGGAAATGGTATCGCCGGCGGTGGAGGCTCAGGTGGCACCGAAACTGGGAGAGTACCAGGCACTCCGGAAGGCCGTCCTGGGCCAGAGCAAACTGAAGAGAAAGCTCCAATACAAGCTGGTGGCGATGGTGTCATGGCGGCCAGTTACCAGGAGTATGATGACAGCCGCAAAGATTCCTCCGTCACAGTGGAAAACCTGGATGACCCCGTGGCGAAACAACCACCCCCCACACCAAAGCAGGAAGAATCTGCCCAAACTCCTAGTCAGTTGAGTTCCTCTGGTGAGCTCCCCGCGCAGGACCTCGCCGCACAAGATGTGAAAACTACCGCATCTTCCACATCGGCGAGTAGGGCAGCTCCATCCGCCACAGAAGAACAAGAAACAGTAAACAGTCCTGCCGTCGGAACGATACTGCAGCCCAGCACACTCGTCGACACTCCGGACAACAAAGGTACTGACGGTGATGTCCACCGTCGCTTGAGGAGGCTTTCAGACTCAGATGTTTCCGAAGTGAAATACTTAACGATCGTCGTGCACTCCGATGCTGACTGTTCTACGGCCGGAACATTGACGCCGTCAGCTGCTCTGTTGGCTTTGACAGCGTCGCTCGTGTCCACCAGCTTCTGAATGAGGGCAGGGATAGGATAAACGTGACCAGGCACCTTATGGCATTCCCAGACAGGGTTCAATTTTTGCCAATACTACGACGTCCCACTGGAAGGAGTCAGAGATTATTCAAATGAATCAACAAGCAGTGCCTGTCGTGTATATCCACTGCTGCAGTGGAAGAACTCGTATTGGGGGGCGCCGTTACACTGTCAAAATGAACTGCTTATTTTAAACAACATAAGCTGATTGAACCGTCAGCCAAAAACCCCACTTCCACTTTGGGGGTAGTGGCATGAGTGGTTGCATCTTCAGCTCCGAGGCAAACATGTTAGCAATTGGTCGACCGGCGCGAGGCTGTCAAATATCCCTCAAGTTTCCCCTGCAGTATTCCACACCATAGCGTGCTTCACATACTAGGTTTCTGATCGATTAGGCCTCATACTAAGGGAGACGAAGAGTAGTCATAGGCCGGTGGGTTGCAATGCTCTTTGACCAGCTGATGTCCGGTGTAGATTTCCCCGCCGGCAAAGGAGACGCTGCAGTTGAGATATTGCTGTGACGAGATCGTAGGTTGGCTCCGAAGCGAGAGACAATGCAGCTCAGAGTTGGTCACACACAGTGTTGCATTCTCGTGGGGCCACTGGATGGCGATCCAGTCGGACAACACGGATCAACACCTTTCCTCCCACATCCTGTGTAGACAACACGCTCCAACCCCCAACAGAGAATCCAACTAGTCCTCAACCTTCCACCTCTACACTACAGACTAACACATCCTGCAAGACTGGAGAAAAAAGGGGCGCTGATGGTGCCGGCCGAACCCCATCGTGGCAGCTCTTGACGCAAGCGCTTCAGAAGTGAACGACTTGACGTTTGTGGTGCACGCCGCTGCACGTAGAATCCAGCCGAAGCATTGGTACGGAGTCCCTGCATTTTTGGCCATAACAGCCACGCTCCTCTCCATCTTTTCTTTGTGGCAAGTTCGACAAGGTGCGTGGTTCGTTACACACCGTGGCAGGATTGGGTGCCGACGGCACATGCAAACGGGAGAATGATCGTTTGTGGGAACTAGGGTGAAATCGTGAATCCATCAGGGAAGATGTAGCCTGAACTGGACCACAGACAATGAGCCTTGGTCAGCTGGTCTCCTCCGCTCTCCTAGAAGAAGCTAGCTTTCTCCAACAACCTAGTCGGATGTATACGACAGTCGAATGTCCTCGAAATGAATGAAACACCGGCTCGGTGTGATCATGTTACAAGCATACCGTCGAACATGAAGATTTCCATAGACAAACCACCTCGAGTCCCAGACGCGTCTGTTCCGTAGACCACTTCATCTATGGCTTTTTCCAGTGGACACACCTGTAGACGAACACGATGTGAAGGAATCATCATTCGCCGCCGATTCAAAATCAGCATCAAGGAGCTGGTCTACGTTAGTTGGTGAACGCGGGACGCATGAGGCCGTGTAGCTGTCTTCCTCGACACTGTGGATCGGGAAAAAACAATGGGCAACGCCTCCTTGACACGTGCGCAGGGGCCCAATCCATTGTTGCAGCCCACGCGCCACACACAGTCCTCGCAGATACGTGCCACATGCTGTCTGCTTTTTTCTGCTTATTGATAGTCACAGACTCTCAGCTTCGGATCTTCAGAGTTTCTCAGCTTTGGATGTTTTCTGTGTCCAGCCTTTGCCCTCAAATCCATTCATTCTTGTCTCGCCCTCTCCTTTCGCCCTGCCTTGCTTAGTACAGGTCACTGTCCCTTTCTCAGTCACCGCGCCGTTCCAGGCGAACCCGCACACGCGCTCCCTTTGCCGCTTGGCTTTCTGCGTCGCGCGCCAGGCATCTCGTGCATGTAGGTGAGCGCCGCCGCCCTCGCACTGGAGGTTGGAAACGCGGTTCTGTTGAATGATGGCTGGGAAGCTATTATATCCATTTTCCAAATCGGGTTTCAGAGTGCATTCTACATGCGATTTCATGCCTTGTCGGCGGACCACAAGTCGCTTTCATTACTGGACCGTAACACATGCAACATGGAACGCCACGCGCTCCAAATCGTGCTGCTCGCTTTCCTCCTGGCTGCCGCGGTGCCCTGCGCCGCGTCTGAGGCCTCTGGATCAGAGCCTGAGCCAGATTTCACCGTTACCATTAGCAAAGAGGGAATTGCAGAAAACAGCCAACGGGAGTTCTCGCTCGGCCCTTCAGCCACTCTCCGTGTTGTCGACGAGACCGGCAAAGCGACTCTCTTGCCGGCTCCGAGCGCCGCCGGCGACAGTGAGGCGGGACAGTACAGCGTCGCGTACGTGTTTGAGAACGGGCAGTGCAACTTCGAAAAAACAGTCGCATACAAGGACGCCTTCCCTGGCTACTCGCAACAATTATGGGTCCGTACCGGAACTGAGGCTGGGACCGAGGAGGTGGTTGCAGGAGAAGTTGGGAACTACACATTTACGAATCCTCCTGATGAGTATTTGAGTGGAGGGTTCAGTTTCTGTGTGCGGTTCACGTCAATCCCCGCCGCAACTTCCACAACAACACCGTCACCTATAACGACATCCTTGGCAACCACGGTACGGCCCTCTGCGTCGTCCGACGGTTCGTCATCTGACCCGACACTTGGTGGAGCTTCTGGAAATGCCGCAGGCCCAGGCAACCAGGACGGACATGGAAGTGATGGAGAAGCACAAACGGAGGACAAGCGCCCTGTCGAAGAAGAAGTAGAACGACCTGGCGTCCCGGCAAGCCCCAGCCACGTACAGGAGGAGAGCGGCCTCCGTGGATCCGTCCCAGACCACACTGTGGCAGGCTCCTCTGAGAGTCAAGTGGCCTCAGAGCACACATCGTCTTCGATCGCTACTACCCCGTCGCGTTCTTCGAGCGACCTCACCAACGAAGAGCAAACCACACCAAACATGGTTATCACTACATCTCCCACCCTGGCAGACAGCAGCCTCCCCTCCGGCACCAAAGGACCATCAACTGCTCCTGCCCCCTTATCGACACTAGAGATAAGCGCATCCCTGGGGTCCTCAGACAACAAAGGTGCTGATGGTGATGGCCACGCTCGCTTGAGGCGTCTTTCAGACTCAGAGGCTTCAGAAGCGAAATACTTGACGATTGTGGTGCACTCTGCGGCTTATGGTTCTACGGCCGGAACGTCTCTGGTGGCAGCATCCGTCTTGGCCATGACAGCATCAGTGTTGTCCAGCTTTTAGTTGAGGTAGAGGGGAGAATGAACATGGACTGGTCCACTGTGGCAAGGTCACCGGTCCGTGCACCCAACGGCACGTCGTCGGACAGAAGCTAAACGGAATTGGGATACCCAGAAGCAGGATGTGGTCTGACTGCCACCGACCGCTCCCTCACTCCCGAAGTGGTCTACCTATTAGATGCACCCTACACCGTTGTAGATTACAGTCGAAAAACATGGGGGGCGCGAGTCGTCTGCGTCAAGGCGACATGAACTCGACTTTAGAAGAAGGGGAAGTGTGCCGTCCGTCGTGAAACGGTCTAAAACGTTAACGTGTCTCTTCGAGTTCGGCACGACTCTTGGCTTTTTCCACTGTTTTCTGTGGTTGGTGCGAAATGGCGATGAAGGAACCAGAAACGTCGTTGTGTCACAAAGACGCGGGGCACTACGAGACCCGCTAGTGCACGCTTGTGTGTAGGGAATCGGCGCCTGGATGCTCGTGTACTCAACATGCTACACACTCACGTCACGTAGTGCTGAGAAAGTAAGGCGTTTAGCAGGTACGCAATCGGCCACCTCGTTCGTGCTGTCCTGTGGCCGCACACAATCCCCGATACACGTCCCAGGTAGTTGGATTTCCTCTCACATCGGACAAGTGGTTACTTCCGAGACCATTTGTTTCCTGCAGCCGCCGCTACACTAACGAAACCCTTTCTCGCCCTCTCCTTTCGCCCTGCCTTGCTTAGTACGGGTCACTGTCCCTTTCTCAGTCATCGCGCCGATCCAGGCGAACCCGCACACGCGCTCCCTTTGCCGCTTGGCTTTCTGCGTCGCGCGCCAGGCAAATCGAGCATGTAGGTGAGCGCCGCCGCCCGTTCTAAGCGCGGATCTGGTGAATGGGGGATGGAAAACTGTTCCAACCCTCTTCAAAACCGGCTTTGGGCCTGCATTCCACATGCGATTTCATGCCTTTTCAGTGGACCACAAGTCGCTTTTCATTACGTGGACCGTAACACATGCAACATGGAACGCCACGCGCTCCAAATCGTGCTGCTCGCTTTCCTCCTGGCTGCCGCGGTGCCCTGCGCCGCGTCTGAGGCCTCTGGATCAGAGCCTGAGCCAGATTTCACCGTTACCATTAGCAAAGAGGGAATTGCAGAAAACAGCCGACGGGAGTTTTCGCTCGGCCCTTCCGCCACTCTCCGTGTTGTCGACGAGACCGGCAAAGCGACTCTCCTGCCGGCTCCGACCACCGCCGGCGACAGTGAGGCGGGGCAGTACAGCGTCGCGTACGTGTTTGAGAACGGGCAGTGCAACTTCGAAAAAACAGTCGCATACAAGGACGCCTTCCCTGGCTACTCGCAACAATTATGGGTCCGTACCGGAACTGAGACTAGCGCCGGGGAAGAGGGTGCAGGAGAAGTTGGGAACTACACATTTACGAATCCTCCTGATGAGTATTTGAGTGGAGGGGTCAGTTTCTGTGTCCGGTTCACGACATCCCGATCGACGACAACCACCACCACGACCACGCCAACCACAGCGACTACGCTAACGTCAGCCACAACGGGAAAAACCTCAGCAGGAAAAAGCGACGTCAGCGGTGGAGGCACAACTGGTACCGAATCCGCCGCATTACTGCGTGATCAGCAGAACTATCCCGAGAAAGAAGAAGCCCCTGCCCATCCTCCAATACAAGAAGCTGTCGGTGGTATCATGGCGGCCAGTTACCTGGAGTATGACGACAGCCGCAAAGATTCCTCCGTCACCGTGGAAAACCTGGATGTCCCCGTGGCGAAACAAACAACCCCAAAGCAGGAAGAGTCTGTCCAAACTCCTAGTCAGTCGAGTTCCTCCGGTGAGCTCCCCGCGCAGGACCTCGCCGCACAAGATGTGACAACTACCGCATCTTCCACATCGGCGAGTAGGGCAGCTCCATCCGCCACAGAAGAACCAGAAACAGTAAACAGTCCTGCCGTCGGAACGATACTGCAGCCCAGCACACTCGTCGACACTCCGGACAACAAAGGTACTGACGGTGATGTCCACAGTCGCTTGAGGAGGCTTTCAGACTCAGATGTTTCCGAAGTGAAATACTTAACGATCGTCGTGCACTCCGATGCTGACTGTTCTACGGCCGGAACATTGACGCTGTCAGCTGCTCTGTTGGCTTTGACAGCCTCACTCCTCTCCAGCTTCTAATTGAGGGCAGGGATAGGATAAACGTGGCCAGGCACCTTATGGCATTCCCAGATAGGGTTCAATTCTTGCCAATACTACGACGTCCCCCTGGAAGGAGTCAGAGATTATTCAAACGAATCAACAAGCAGTGCTTGTCGCGTATATCCACTGCTGCAATGGAAGAACCGGTTTTGGGGGGCGCCGTGACACTACCAAAATGAACTGTTTATTTAAAACAACACAAGCTGATTGAACCGTCAGGCGAAAACCCCACTTCCAGTTGGGGGGGACTGGCATGAGCGGTTGCATCTTCAGCTCCGATGCAAGCATGTTAGCAATTGGTCGACCGGCGCGAGGCTGTCACATAGCCCTCACGTTTCCCCTGCAGTATTCCACACCATAGCGCGCTTCACATACTAGGTTTCTGATCGATTAGGCCTCATACTAAGGGAGGCAAAGTGTAGTCATAGGCCGGTGGGTTGCAATGCTCTTTTACCAGCTGATGTCCGGTGTAGATTTCCCCGCCGGCAAAGGAGACGCTGCAGTTGAGATATTGCTGTGACGAGATCGTAGGTTGGCTCCGAAGCGAGAGACAATGCAGCTCAGAGTTGGTCACACACAGTGTTGCATTCGCGTGGGGCCACTGGATGGCGATCCAGTCGGACAACACGGATCAACACCTTTCCTCCCATATCCTGTGTAGACAACACGCTCCAACCCCCAACAGAAAATCCAACTAGTCCTCAACCGTCCACCTCTACACTACAGACTAACACATCCTGCAAGACTGGAGAAAAAAGGGGCGCTGATGGTGCCGGCCGAACCCCATCGTGGCAGCTCTTGACGCAAGCGCCTCAGAAGTGAACGACTTGACGTTTGTGGTGCACGCCGCTGCACGTAGAATCCAGCCGAAGCATTGGTACGGAGTCCCTGCATTTTTGGCCATAACAGCCACGCTCCTCTCCATCTTTTCTTTGTGGCAAGTTCGACAAGGTGCGAGTTTCGTTACACACCGTGGCAGGATTGGGTGCCGACGGCACATGCAAACGGGAGAAGGATCATTTGTGGGGACAAGAGTGAAATCGTGAATCCATCAGGGAAGATGTAGCCTGAACTGGACCACAGACAATGAGCCTTGGTCAGCTGGTCTCCTCCGCTCTCCTGGAAGAAGCTAGCTTTCTCCAACAGCCTAGCCGGATGTATACGACAGTCGAATTTCCTCGAAATGAATGAAACACCGGCTCGGTGTGATCATGTTACAAGCATACCGTCGAACATGAAGATTTCCATAGACAAACCACCTCTAGTCCCAGACGCGTCTGTTCCGTAGACCACTTCATCTATGGCTTTTTCCAGTGGACACACCTGTAGACGAACACGATGTGAAGGAATCATCATTCGCCGCCGATTCAAAATCAGCATCAAGGAGCTGGTCTACGTTTGTTGGTGAACGCGGGACGCATGAGGCCGTGTAGCTGTCTTCCTCGACACTGTGGATCGGGAAAAAACAGTGGGCAACGCCTCCTTGACACGTGCGCAGGGGCCCAATCCATTGTTGCAGCCCACGCGCCACACACAGTCCTCGCGGATACGTGCCACATGCTGTCTGCTTTTTTCTGCTTATTGATAGTCACAGACTCTCAGCTTCGGATCTTCAGAGTTTCTCAGCTTCGGATGTTTTCTGTGTCCAGCCTTTGCCCTCAATTCCATTCAACCTTGTCTCGCCCTCTCCTTTCGCCCTGCCTTGCTTAGTACGGGTCACTGTCCCTTTTTTCAGTCACCGCGCCGTTCCAGGCGAACCCGCACACGCGCTCCCTTTCTTACTTGGCTTTCTGCGTCGCGCGCCAGGCATCTCGTGCATGTAGGTGAGCGCCGCCGCCCTCGCACTGGAGGTTGGAAACGCGGTTCTGTCGATTGATGGCTGGGAAGCTGTTATATCCATTTTCCAAATCGGGTCTCAGACTGCATTCCACATGCGATTTCATGCCTTGTCGGTGGACCACAAGTCGCTTTCACTACTGGACCGTAACACATGCAACATGGAACGCCACGCGTTCCAAATCGTGCTGCTCGCTTTCCTCATGGCTGCCGCGGTGCCCTGCGCCGCGTCTGAGGCCTCTGGATCAGAGCCTGAGCCAGATTTCACCGTTACCATTAGCAAAGACGGAATTACAGAAAACAGCCAACGGGAGTTCTCGCTCGGCCCTTCAGCCACTCTCCGTGTTGTCGACGAGACCGGCAAAGCGACTCTCCTGCCCGCTCCGAGCACTGACGCCGCGAGTGAGGCGGGGCAGTACAGCGTCGCGTACGTGTTTGAGAACGGGCAGTGCAACTTCGAAAAAACAGTCGCATACAAGGACGCCTTCCCTGGCTATTCGGAAGAATTATGGGTCCGTACCGGAACTGAGGCTGGGACCGAGAAGGAGAGTGCAGGAGAAGTTGGGAACTACACATTTACGAATCCTCCTGATGAGTATTTGAGTGGAGGGGTCAGTTTCTGTGTCCGGTTCACGACATCCCGATCGACGACAACCACCACCACGACCACGCCAACCACAGCGACTACGCTACCGTCAGCCACAACGGGAAAACCCTCAGCAGGAAAAGGCGACGGCAGCGGTGGAGGCACAACTGGTACCGAATCCGCCGCATTACTGCGTGATCAGCAGAACTATCCCGAGAAAGAAGAAGCCCCTGCCCATCCTCCAATACAAGAAGCTGTCGGTGGTATCATGGCGGCCAGTTACCAGGAGTATGACGACAGCCGCAAAGATTCCTCCGTCACCGTGGAAAACCTGGATGTCCCCGTGGCGAAACAAACAACCCCAAAGCAGGAAGAGTCTGTCCAAACTCCTAGTCAGTCGAGTTCCTCCGGTGAGCTCCCCGCGCAGGACCTCGCCGCACAAGATGTGACAACTACCGCATCTTCCACATCGGCGAGTAGGGCAGCTCCATCCGCCACAGAAGAACAAGAAACAGTAAACAGTCCTGCCGTCGGAACGATACTGCAGCCCAGCACACTCGTCGACACTCCGGACAACAAAGGTACTGACGGTGATGTCCACAGTCGCTTGAGGAGGCTTTCAGACTCAGATGTTTCCGAAGTGAAATACTTAACGATCGTCGTGCACTCCGATGCTGACTGTTCTACGGCCGGAACATTGACGCTGTCAGCTGCTCTGTTGGCTTTGACAGCCTCACTCCTCTCCAGCTTCTAATTGAGGGCAGGGATAGGATAAACGTGGCCAGGCACCTTATGGCATTCCCAGGCAGGGTTCAATTCTTGCCAATACTACGACGTCCCACTGGAAGGAGTCAGAGATTATTCAAACGAATCAACAAGCAGTGCCTGTCGCGTATATCCACTGCTGCAATGGAAGAACCGGTTTTGGGGGGCGCCGTGACACTACCAAAATGAACTGTTTATTAAAACAACATAAGCTGATTGAACCGTCAGCCGAAAACCCCACTTCCAGTTGGGGGGGACTGGCATGAGCGGTTGCATCTTCAGCTCCGATGCAAGCATGTTAGCAATTGGTCGACCGGCGCGAGGCTGTCACATAGCCCTCACGTTTCCCCTGCAGTATTCCACACCATAGCGCGCTTCACATACTAGGTTTCTGATCGATTAGGCCTCATACTAAGGGAGGCAAAGTGTAGTCATAGGCCGGTGGGTTGCAATGCTCTTTTACCAGCTGATGTCCGGTGTAGATTTCCCCGCCGGCAAAGGAGACGCTGCAGTTGAGATATTGCTGTGACGAGATCGTAGGTTGGCTCCGAAGCGAGAAACAATGCAGCTCAGAGTTGGTCACACACAGTGTTGCATTCGCGTAGGGCCACTGGATGGCGATCCAGTCGGACAACACGGATCAACACCTTTCCTCCCACATCCTGTGTAGACAACACGCTCCAACCCCCAACAGAGAATCCAACTACTCCTCAGCCTTCCACCTCTACACTACAGACTAACATATCCTGCAAGACTGGAGAAAAAAGGGGCGCTGATGGTGCCGGCCGAACCCCATCGTGGCAGCTCTTGACGCAAGCGCCTCAGAAGTGAACGACTTGACGTTTGTGGTGCACGCCGCTGCACGTAGAATCCAGCCGAAGCATTGGTACGGAGTCCCTGCATTTTTGGCCATAACGGCCACGCTCCTCTCCATCTTTTCTTTGTGGCAAGTTCGACAAGGTGCGAGGTTCGTTACACACCGTGGCAGGATTGGGTGCCGACGGCACATGCAAACGGGAGAAGGATCATTTGTGGGGACAAGAGTGAAATCGTGAATCCATCAGGGAAGATGTAGCCTGAACTGGACCACAGACAATGAGCCTTGGTCAGCTGGTCTCCTCCGCTCTCCTGGAAGAAGCTAGCTTTCTCCAACAGCCTAGTCGGATGTATACGACAGTCGAATTTCCTCGAAATGAATGAAACACCGGCTCGGTGTGATCATGTTACAAGCATACCGTCGAACATGAAGATTTCGATAGACCCACCTCGAGTCCCGGACGCGTCTGTTCCGTAGATCTCTTCATCTATGATTTTTTTCCAGTGGACACACCTGTAGACGAACACGATGTGAAGGAATCATCATTCGCCGCCGATTCAAAATCAGCATCAAGGAGCTGGTCTACGTTTGTTGGTGAACGCGGGACGCATGAGGCCGTGTAGCTGTCTTCCTCGACACTGTGGATCGGGAAAAAACAGTGGGCAACGCCTCCTTGACACGTGCGCAGGGGCCCAATCCATTGTTGCAACCCTAGCGTCACACACAGTCCTCGCGGATACGTGCCACATGCTGTCTGCTTTTTTCTGCTTATTGATAGTCACAGACTCTCAGCTTCGGATCTTCAGAGTTTCTCAGCTTTGGATGTTTTCTGTGTCCAGCCTTTGCCCTCAAATCCATTCATTCTTGTCTCGCCCTCTCCTTTCGCCCTGCCTTGCTTAGTACAGGTCACTGTCCCTTTCTCAGTCACCGCGCCGATCCAGGCGAACCCGCACACGCGCTCCCTTTGCCGCTTGGCTTTCTGCGTCGCGCGCCAGGCAAATCGAGCATGTAGGTGAGCGCCGCCGCCCGTTCTAAGCGCGGATCTGGTGAATGGGGGATGGAAAACTGTTCCAACCCTCTTCAAAACCGGCTTTGGGTCTGCATTCCACATGCGATTTCATGCCTTTTCAGTGGACCACAAGTCGCTTTTCATTACGTGGACCGTAACACATGCAACATGGATCGCCACGCGCTCCAAATCGTGCTGCTCGCCTTCCTCCTGGCTGCCGCGGTGCCCTGCGCCGCGTCTGAGGCCTCTGGATCAGAGCCTGAGCCAGATTTCACCGTTACCATTAGCAGAGACGGAATTACAGAAAACAGCCAACGGGAGTTCTCGCTCGGCCCTTCCGCCACTCTCCGTGTTGTCGACGAGACCGGCAAAGCGACTCTCCTGCCCGCTCCGAGCACTGACGCCGCAAGTGAGGCGGGGCAGTACAGCGTCGCGTACGTGTTTGAGAACGGGCAGTGCAACTTCGAAAAAACAGTCGCATACAAGGACGCCTTCCCTGGCTATTCGGAAGAATTATGGGTCCGTACCGGAACTGAGGCTGGGACCGAGAAGGAGAGTGCAGGAGAAGTTGGGAACTACACATTTACGAATCCTCCTGATGAGTATTTGAGTGGAGGGGTCAGTTTCTGTGTCCGGTTCACGACAGGGACAACCACAACCACGCCGTCTCCGACAACGGTAGAGGCATCGGATGACTCGCCAACACACACGGATAGTAGTTCGAATCCAACACCCGGCGTGGGAGGCCAACCGCCAACTCATTTGACAGGGGACGGCGACGGCGAGCAAGGACAGGGGCCCGAGGGCGCCGGAGAAGACCAGGTGACCGACAGCGTAGATGATGGCAAATCAGCAGGCACGAAGGACAACAGGGCCTCTCCCGTCGTCTCCGCAGGAGAGCCTGCTTCCCCCAAGGAACAAACAGCCCCACTCGAGTCAGAGTCGGCGGGTCCTGCGAGTGTATCGCTTTCTACCGGTGACACCCCACCTAAACAAGAACCCACACAAGACGACGCCGCCACCACATCCCCCCCTTCAGCAGACAGCGCAGTCTCCTTGGCCACAGCGGCCCCATCGAGTACTCAAGCTGACGAGCCGACAATAGAGCCCAGCACATCCGTCGTTGGGAATGCGGAGAACAGAGCTGCTGACGGTGATAGCCACGCTCGCTTGAGACGGCTTTCTGGCACAGAGGCTTCAGAAGTGAAATACCTGACCATCGTCGTGCACTCCGCTGCTTCCGGGTCTACGGCCGGAACATTGACGCTGTCAGCTGCTCTGTTGGCTTTGACAGCCTCACTCCTGGCCATCTTCTAAACAAGGAACGAAGGGGAATGCACAGGCAGCGTCACACTGTCGCATGATCAGCGGCCCAGGTAAAGCAGTAGCACCCGCGTTGACGGGAGCGAGACTACATTCGTATATCCACCAAGCAGGATATGACCTGAATCTCTACAGCAGCCGCCGAGAAGCCTGTGTCAGCACCTCCCTTCGCACTCCTGAACCACGCTAGCTCCAATAAGTGTGCCTCACAGTTTTAAGTGCCAGTCGAGAAATCCACGTGCCATGGGCGAGTCCTCTGCGTTACTGCGACGTCTTCTCCGGCACCGGCAAGAGGGAAATGTGTTGGCCGTTTTTTGTGGCTGCCCATAACCCCGAAACCTTTCTATGACATGTACGAAACATAGCGTTGTTCTTCTACGACTTTTTTCCACAAGCAGCGCTGATGATGAAGATAAGAGGCCAAAGAATTTCGGCGTTTCGGCATGCCCTTGATGCGGTGATGTACGTTTGGGGGAGGCCATGGGACGGGAGGTCTCCTGAAGTTGACATTCTCCGCATACTCAGTTCGAATAGGGTCAAGGGAATAAGTCGCTTCACAGCTGAGAAGGTGGCCGTCGTGTTGGTGCTGACTTCGGCGCCACACACACAATCCGAGATGCATGCTGCATATCCTCTGTTTGTTTTTCTCCCGACAAAAAAGCGTCACCTTCAGCACTTGCGTTTAGGCAGTGAATGCCGTCAATCAAATGCAGTCCGAGATCGCGTACTTTTCTCTTCGTCCTTTGACAGGCAGGATCACACACTCTCTCTCTCTGTCCCCGAGCCGACCCAGGCAACGTAGGACGTGCGCTCCCTTTCTTTGCCAGTGGCGAGCACTGCGCGCATCTCGTGCATGTGTGGCCGGTCGGATCTGCGTGCACTGGGGGTTCCAGAAGCGATTGTGTCGGATGAGGGCTGATGGTTGTTTGAAAAACGTTCCGAAATCAGCTCGAGACGTGTTCCACGATACATTTACGTGTTTTGTTTCACGACCCACAAACCTCTTTTTACTACGTGGACCATAACACATGCAACATGGAACGCCACGCGCTCCAAATCGTGCTGCTCGCCTTCCTCCTGGCTGCCGCGGTGCCCTGCGCCGCGTCTGAGGTCTCTGGAGCAGAGCCAAAGCCAAATTTCACCGTTACCATTAGCAAAGAGGGAATTACAGAAAACAGCCAACGGGAGTTCTCGCTCGGCCCTTCCGCCACTCTCCGTGTTGTCGACGAGACCGGCAAAGCGACTCTCCTGCCCGCTCCGAGCACTGACGCCGCGAGTGAGGCGGGGCAGTACAGCGTCGCGTACGTGTTTGAGAACGGGCAGTGCAACTTCGAAAAAACAGTCGCATACAAGGACGCCTTCCCTGGCTATTCGGAAGAATTATGGGTCCGTACCGGAACTGAGGCTGGGACCGAGAAGGAGAGTGCAGGAGAAGTTGGGAACTACACATTTACGAATCCTCCTGATGAGTATTTGAGTGGAGGGGTCAGTTTCTGTGTCCGGTTCACGACAGGGACAACCACAACCACGCCGTCTCCGACAACGGTAGAGGCATCGGATGACTCGCCAACACACACGGATAGTAGTTCGAATCCAACACCCGGCGTGGGAGGCCAACCGCCAACTCATTTGACAGGGGACGGCGACGGCGAGCAAGGACAGGGGCCCGAGGGCGCCGGAGAAGACCAGGTGACCGACAGCGTAGATGATGGCAAATCAGCAGGCACGAAGGACAACAGGGCCTCTCCCGTCGTCTCCGCAGGAGAGCCTGCTTCCCCCAAGGAACAAACAGCCCCACTCGAGTCAGAGTCGGCGGGTCCTGCGAGTGTATCGCTTTCTACCGGTGACACCCCACCTAAACAAGAACCCACACAAGACGACGCCGCCACCACATCCCCCCCTTCAGCAGACAGCGCAGTCTCCTTGGCCACAGCGGCCCCATCGAGTACTCAAGCTGACGAGCCGACAATAGAGCCCAGCACATCCGTCGTTGGGAATGCGGAGAACAGAGCTGCTGACGGTGATAGCCACGCTCGCTTGAGACGGCTTTCTGGCACAGAGGCTTCAGAAGTGAAATACCTGACCG